>NC_056737.1:456001767-456101767 GCF_019279795.1 Protopterus annectens | reverse complement strand
CCTTCTGAGTTGTTTACTTATTTCACTGACAAGAGCTCTAGCATTCTGGGAATTACTCTTTGTACTCTGGTCAAAATTCATTTATTTTTATTATAAAAGTTTGTTGATATTATAGTACCACCATATAGTTTTATTTCTGGGGTTTGTCCTGCACTTCTTCCTACGTCGCACAGCTGCATCTGTGCAGCTGTTTACATGCTGGAATAGTGTGATGGTGGTGCATGTTTCTGCATATTCAGCGGTGTTAACTAGGTTTTGGTGGAGATTTGAAGCTTGCCAATGTATCACTTAGGAGTAGGTAGTTTCTCTTAAAGAAAATCCAAACGTAAACCCAAGGTAAAAACCAAAAAACAGTAATGAAAGGACAGGGCAAACTCACTGAAGAATCAGCACAATGCTCAACAGCTCATAAGGCACGGCTGTAAACCCAAAATATTCCAGCAAAACGAATTTATTAACGCCAACAAATAACTCACACGTTTTCATCAAATTTTGACTTCATCAGACAACCACATGTTAGTTACACAAGCATAAATAGCCTCAACTCCCCTCCCTTAATGAATTGATTAGTAAATCAAAGTTTAAAGACACAAAACACACTGGATTAAAAACTGAAACGTTTTGCAACTACACTAAATACAATAAAAACAATATTTTAAAAACTGCATTTCTAAAACTGATCGTATAAATATTGTAAAATTGATTTATGGCATGATCAATTTTACAATATTTATACGATCAGTTTTAGAAATGCAGTTTTTAAAATATTGTTTTTATTGTATTTAGTGTAGTTGCAAAACGTTTCAGTTTTTAATCCAGTGTGTTTTGTGTCTTTAAACTTTGATTTACTAATCAATTCATTAAGGGAGGGGAGTTGAGGCTATTTAAGCTTGTGTAACTAACATGTGGTTGTCTGATGAAGTCAAAATTTGATGAAAACGTGTGAGTTATTTGTTGGCGTTAATAAATTCGTTTTTCTGCTTGGAATATTTTGGGTTTACAGCCGTGCCTTATTGTGAGCTGTTGGAGCTTATTGTGCTGCCGTATCTCTTTCAGTGGAGTTTGCCCTGTCCTTTCATTACTGTTTTTTAGTTTCTCTTAAAGTCATTTCTAAAGGTACCCTGGGGAGAAGGGATCTCTGGTTTCAATTTTATTTCAAAGGAGACTGTTTTATGGTGAGACCTAAGAAGTGATGAAGATAAACAAAGGATGGTGCAAGATGTTCCCATATTAGTAAGGACATGATCCAAGATGTTATTCTCCCTTGCGGGTAATTGACTAATTGTTCCAAGGCACTTGTATTGACAAAGCCCAAAAATATCGTGTTTGTACACTACTAGTAGTGTAGGTTTCCCAGTATATAATTGAGTAGGTTTTATCACCTATGAAAATAGTATTCCAGTAGATAGGCATGGTGGCTTTCTTGTGTCATACAGCGAGTTCTACAGCTACCCAATATATATGGGACTTTTCTGATGGTTATTTGGACATGAAGAAGCTCTAGTACATTACCAGCCTTGATACGAGTCTCTTCTAGATGTAGCTTGAGACACCTCCACCTCTCTTCAACTCCTGTGCAGTATCTGGTCTAAAACTGTGGAAAGCATTATAGCCCTTCACAACCGAGTGCTCTCAGCCATTTTAAACAATGTCTCAACCACTACACAGATATCAACACCTTCCAGTGTAAGGAGGGCTTGTAGGGAGTGTAGTTTCTTTTTTAGACTTATATATATGAAATTTCAGAGGCAAGCATAAAGGTAGATTTGAATAACGAAACCAAGCATGGGTGTCCTCTTTCTCCTTTGTTACTTGCCTTACAGTTTAGAGGCACTGGCAAAGAAAACAAGGGACTCGCAAATTTAAGGGTATAACTGTAATGGTACAGCAAAAAACAGCAACGGTACACTGAAGCACGACTCAAAATACCAACCAGTAAAAATAAGACACATTCATAGGTGAGCGCTTTCACCACATATCGTGGCTTCATCAGACCAAATACAAAACAAAAAACTCATAAAAAGCAATATTTATATGCATCTCCTCCCACTCGTTAAGTTCAAACTTTACATTCAGCAAACCATTTTTCAACATAGACACCCCCTAATTAAATAAGGAGCATCATAAATTCTTCCCTTGTTTAATTTAAAAACAACAACCGGACAGACTGCCATCTCATATATATAGCATAATAACAGTAAAAAAATTACTATATATAAAACACAGCTTTGTGCAATCGGGTATACATATCATGTCCAAGTTTTAGACTGTATAGCATACTCACTTATATACTTGTTCAAACCAAAGTAATTTGATATATCGCTGTACCTTTCCAATACAGAGGTACGTCCCATATAACCACTTGCCTACTGTAACTTATCATCACTAGTGCAAATTACTGACATACAAATTCAGCTACATTAAATCAGTCTCAGTGCTTTTAACGTTGTAGCAGCACATCACTAGAATAAAGCTTTATATTCCAAATAGGACGACTATCTAAGCAGTCAGAGGACATCAGTCATATTGAATATATACCTCACTTGCTCCTATGAACTACACCTTGTTCTAAGCATAGTAGTATACTTCGGCTGCCACCAATACTAAAATCCAGTTAACAGCTCATGGTACTAGGTAAATAACTTCCATTCATTGCCCATTTCAACTGTTTGTGTACATGATAGCATATTTATGTGCAACTGATAGAATGAGCACTATCTAAATGATGTCACTGTGCTATCCCAGTTTGTTCAAATACGGCTATATCTCCATAGCCGTATAGAAGCTATACAAGTCGATCCCTCTTAAAATATATAAAATTAGGGATATCTAATAAATAGCTCAAGTCCGGATAATACACATACCTTGAACCTATGCTCATATATAAATTTCATAGAAATTACCATAAGTGTATACCCGTATGCACAAAAAACTCTGTTACTTTACCCCATAAGTTATTATTACAACCCCCATTACGAAAGCGTTTCTGGCCATATAAATCACATTTATTCAAAACGCTTAAAAGTATTATAGAAAATGAGAAAACGCTCCACATCATGTAAATGGCTTATTAGAATGCATAATTGTAAATACACATAATAAACATTATTGGTAGCATAATCATATCAAATTCTACTAAAGTCACAGAAATTTTGCATACTAAAATATAAAAAATATAAAAATATATATTATATATAAAACAGCATTAAGCCTACACTCAATGACTAACCAGAAATATATTACTATTAATTATTATATTATTAATATATTTTTTACGGTTATGCTATATATGAAATGGCAGTCTGTCAGTTTGTTTGTTGTTTTGAAATTAAGCAAGGGAAGAATTGATGATGCTCAAGTTAATTAGGGGGCATCTGTTGAAAAATGATTTGCTGAATGTAAAGTCTGAACTTAATGAGTGGGAGGAGATGCATATAAATATTGCTTTTTATGAGTTTTTTTCTTTGTATATAGTCTGATGAAGCCACGATATGTGGTGAAAGCACTCGCCTACAAATAAATGTGTTTCTTATTTTTACTGGATGGCATTTCAAGTCGTGCTTCAGTGTACGGCTGCTGTTTCGTTTGCCACTTACAACGGGACCCATTTACCTGCTGGGTAGTATTTTATATCTGTTTAATAACTGTAATGGTGCTCAAGAAAAAATTAGCCCTATTTGCAGATTATATTTTCTATAAATCTAGAAGAGCATATTTTAATGTTGTGGAATACTGGAAACACTTTCAATTTTTTCCAGGATATAAAATAAAAGGAGTATAAAACAAAGGGTATAATAGTAAACTATGTTCCCACACATGAATTGGTTCAGTAATACCATATTTATGGGGGCATAAGATGAGGTACTTAGGAGTTTGGATTAAAAAGGAATCTACCATCACAACTAAATATACATGGGAAAGAGAATACAAGAAGTGAAAAGTTGGAAGTTCTTCACTATAGACACGGATAGTAAAGTACAACCAGTGAAAATATTTTAGTACCTTAAGTACTGTAGGCAGGTCAGACATTTTTTTATTAACCAAATAAGAAACAATGGACCATAATGAATAAAGAACTGATGGAATTTTATGTGGGAAGAGACTAAACAAAAGATAATAGAAAAACTGAGAACATGGAAGTTCTTGATTATGGATACGGATAGCAAAATACATGCAGTGAAAATATTTTAGTTTTATATACAGGTCAGGCTTATTTTTAGACCACAGGAGACATTGTAAACAGCAACTAATAAAAAAAAAAAAAAAAAAAAAAAAAGAGTTAAATGATTTTATTTGGGATGGGACGAAGACAAGGGTCATGTGGGATAAGTTGATACTTTAACCAGAACAAATAGGTTTAGGATTACCCAATTTGGCAGGATATTTTAAAGCTACACAGTTAAGGCTCAAATACATAATACAAAAACAGAAAGCTGCAATTCAAATTGGAAGGGAATGATGATGAATCATTGGGGAACTTCAACAAGTAAGGTGTGTGTGGGATTTTGGATACAGACCATCAAGAACAACAGCCACACAGACATATGAATTAAAATAAACAGCTGAAAGTATTAAAAAAAACACGAACCACACGGGAAAGATGAGATGGACCATGATAATCAAAGAAGAAATATATTTTATTATGATTAAGTGCCAAGTTGAATCGGACTTCATCAGATTCTGTTGGAGGTGCGATGGGGAAGAAAGAGGTAACCGGGAACACTTGTTTTGGAAGTACTGGATGTTTCTCAAGCAAGGTCTGGAAAATTGGATTACTAGAATGGACAGTGTCACGCATCTCAGAATTTTGAGGAGTTCCTCTGCTGTAGACATGTTTTAATGTGCTACATTCAAAAAGTGAAGGTACAAAATGATATTTTGTTTGGAGAAAGATAAGCAGTGGATAGAGGGGCATCTAGAATGTACCCTTAAACCACTAACCTGTGAGAAGCGCTTAAACAAGATTTTTTTTCTAGTTAAGTTTGAAATAATGACTGAACCAAATAGCTGTTAGTGCATCTTGGCTGGAGGGAGCCGTAATGAGGCACATGTCCAAACAGGAAAATACAAATGCATTAAAATATGCAAAAGGCCATGAATGGGACAAGGCACGTCAAGAAAGTTGTTGCAGCAGTGTGCCTTCACTTGTAGGTAGGCATTGTTAAATCCATGAAAACAATCAAAGAGGAAAGTTTGCAGAGTAAGCATCTTGAATTTTGGAACCAAAATATGTTTAGCTTTGAAACATCCAAAACAGATCTCCATGTGCCTTCCTTTCCTTCTGGGAACAAGAAAGATTCTTAAATAAAAGTTGTTGCCACTTTGTATGGATATGTCACTCCCTGAGAAAGAATGTCCAACAGGATTTGGCGAAATAGATGGATTTTTTTTTTCTAGAGGAGGGATTCCTAGAGAGAGAGAAGCAATGCCTACTACAGTCTACAAGCATTCTGGATTATTTTAGAGCACAAGTATCTCAAAACTGCCCATTTCCAGAAATGAAAGGTGTGGGAGAAATTGCCTGCAAATTGGTTAGAATGGCAAGGGTGAGGAGTGGAAAAGAGACACAGGTAGTCACTGAGATTTTTTTTTTTTTTTGAAAAGGAAGGCTCTTGGTATCCACCCACTTTCCTTTTGGAATCTCCCTGCCATTTTTTTATTGTATTGTTGTTTGAAAGGCTTTTGCTGAAAGGATTTATAAAGCTTTAAAAAAAAATGGATCAGAGAAAGCAGGGTATTTCCTTTGGTATTTAAGAAAAGGAAGCAAAAAGAGCAGTTTGGCTCCTTGCATCAACATTCCCTGTTTTTCTAGCTTCTGTAATACTTCTCTTGAAGAGCTCCCAAACAAATTATCCCTATTTAAAAGGTACATTCAGTAACAAAGTCTTGTCAGAGAAATTCCATAATCTAATACATACACTCCACATTACCCTACATATAGCAGACCTGGACAAAAAATCCACTGCATCATAAGCACACTTAATAGAAAGCTTAGTGACCTGTGAGGCAGAGTTTAGCATTTTAAACAAGGAAGATTTTGTGCCAGAGTTTAGTAAGAAAGTTAAGATTTGCTCACAAAAGCAAAAATAGATAGCAGATACTTGGGCACACAAGTCTTGACTGCTCTAAATGCCCATGTAGAATATCTATAAACCTTTTTCCCCAAAATGTATCACGTTTGTATCATTTAGTAGAGAGTTAGAAACAGAAAAGGCTAGATCTAGTCCCCTAAACAGAAATTATAGCAGGGTCTGCCAGTTATGTATGTGTATGCATATACAAAATAAAGGACTTTGTGCATGTCAAGTATCCTGTGGGGAAGTAGGAATAGAAGCAAATGAATAATCTAGTCATCTAACTTCCCAAACATGGCAGACTCATAGTTTTGGCAACCCATACTCATCAAGTCATAATAGCTCTTCTGATATTCTGATATCTCCTTACCCTGACATACTCTTTCCATTTAAAAACTGCATTTCCAGAAGATATTTCTTCATGGGCTGGGGGGGGGGGGCTGAAGAGAGGGTGATCAGCATCATTCAAGTAGAAGAGGAGAACTAGGTGGAGTCCTGACATCACTAACCATTTCAGAAATAACCTCTTCTTCTGAGGAAGAAAATGATCTCTTTTTTCCTAAATGAAGTAGAAACTGGAAGAGAAGGCCGGAGAGAACAGATTGTCTTAATTAGTCTCTGGGCAAAAATAAATTCCATCTCCTTGAACAGCCTTTTGCAAAGAAGTGGTGAAGGAAGGAATAAATGTTCTGGTTTTTGTGACCTCTTTTTATGAGTCTCCAGGCTTAGGGTCTAAAAGAACAGGATTCAATGCAGAAAAACTATATAGAGACCTAGTGATGTCCTCCCTCATCAACACTTGGTTGATACCATCTTCACCCTCAGACAGAAAAATTCTTGGCTCACTTATCTAAGCTGGAAAAGCCTGTCACACATTCTGAAAGGACATGGCTAAATCCTGGGAATTACTGACCTGAGAGGTTATGCCAGAGGGACCAGGAGAGCCAGACTGACAGTTTGAGGGCTACAAAAGTGCTTTGCAATGACATCAAATCCAAACTGCAGAGAAGAAGAAGTCAGAGATTCCCTGCTAACCTCTAAGGGAAGAGGTTTGCTATAATGGTGTTTGTCATCAAAGTGTCATGCAACAGATCCCCAAGTCACTTATTCTACAGAAAAACTTAGACAATTCAGTGGATTCCTTATGGTTTTACATGTACATGAAAGGCAGATCTAGAAGGCCTTACTTGGTGTTCTCCACCACCCCACAAGCAAAAAAAGCAAACAGTTGTGAGGAATCTGTCTACCACAAGAGTATTTCCCCTTTGAGAGACAAGCATATTTATAAAACCTTTTCCAGAGAAAAAAAATAAGGTTCCCCAACAAACATCTCAACTGTCCAAAACTGTATCTCATGCTGACTGCTAAAACATACAACGTTAAGCTCATAAGAAGTCTGCATAAGCAACACACACAATTTCTGGCATACCAGTATATACCTCTTATACCTTGTCATCTCTCATGCAAAAGGCAGATGTATGGTGTGCAGTACAGGGAAGGAGCCAAAAGTTTGGTAGACTGGCCAGGCATCCAATGCTGGGTAGAACATGTCCCATTTAGTTATGGCTACTACATCAGTCATCTAATAAAGGACATCTCGTTACGCATGTACATAAGATTATCTTGTTGGACGATTTCTGAAAATAAATTACCACACACCATCTACTACAAAAAGGTTAATAACTTGGTGCCTATTTTTTTAATCATATTTTCATTCTGAATGCACTATTTTGTAGTTATACTTGCTTTCTTTTACCATGTACAGCCTATCAATTTTCCAGCTGTTGTATTAATTATTCTAAATAGTTTAAGATATGCATTAGTCATCTTTATTACACTGATAAGCCAACATCCAGAAAAGGAATCCATCAAGACATAAGCCATACATCCAGAAAAGGAATCCATCAAGACATAAGCCATTCGTGTTGCAAAGTCAAGGAAGACTGCAGCCAAACAAAAGCACAGACCCTGGGAGAGCCGCCACAGGTTCAGCCTGGGATTGAATAGACAGGTAAATTTGTTGCACTACTCTTGCCCCAGGTTCTCAATGATCATGAAGCTTATTCCTCCAACTCACCCACTAAGGTGAGAGTTCCATGGCATAATCACTCCCTTTGGGTGACAGTCAAGTGAACAGAAAGTTGTCAACCATGTGATAGGTAAGAGTTTTGTGTTAAACCCTTTTCCTACTCTCCTATGCATGGCTGATGGCATTCAAGGAGCTGACATACACTTCCACGATGGTCAGAGAGAGAAAACTAACCCTTTTCCTACTCTCCTATGCATAGTTGATGGCATTCAAAGAGCTGACATACACTTCCACAATGGTCAAAGAAAGTGAACTGTTATCCCAAGTACCTAGGTCCCCAACTACATTTTTTCTGTACAAAAAAGTGAGAAATTGGAAGCACTTGACAATGGATATGGATAGGAAGGTGTAGAGATGTGTAGTCTACATAGTACAAGTCGATGTGATGTCTAGCAAAAGTGATGACACTATAATTCTTAACATTTTGTTTGAGCCCATTTTTAGTACACCAAGAGTTTACTATGGAAAGGTCAGCCTGGAGCATTTGGGCGACACAGGCTCACTTTACAACAACCCCTAGTTTACAACTATAAGCAAACTTTTTAAGCCACAGGTCTTGTCTCTCTCTCTGTTTGGAGACTTGAGAAGTAAATGCCAAAAAGGAGAGGTCCCAGCATCCTGAGGGCCACCACTGGTCACTTTTATAATTTTAGATGAGGCACCCTCAAACAGCTGGCGTTCGGCAGATGCAGTTTTATCTGGCAAAATGAATGATTAAAGGTCTTGGGGCCAAAACAATCTCAAACCAGCCACTCATAATGCAAGAGTTTCTGCCAGGTTCCCATCCATCTTACCATATACAGATGGATTTTTTTAAAGTAAAGGAAATGGTGCCACATGCCTTAATCAGGTCAAGATGTGCCACATTGACTGCATGGCCACCATCTATGGCCTCAAAAATCCTTCTGAAGGCATTTACCAGATTAAACAAGATCTATCCTTCGCAAAACCCAACTGTTGGGGGGGGGGGGGGCAAAACCAAAAAGATTAGTTTATAAATTCAGCTATAGTTATAAAAACAATCCATGGTTTTGCAGAGGATGCTTGTAAGGCTGATAAGTCTTTAACCAGGTTGAATATAAGGCTACCATTATACAGAAGCATCACCACTGCTGCGTACCACTCAAGACACCAAACAGTAGATAAACTGCACTTAAAACAATCTGTAGACTGCATCTGCTTATTAAGCAACCAGGTATATCACCAGGTCATATGGTGAGCTTATTTTTGGTCTTGGTTAACACATACAGCAAGTGATCGTTAAAGATAACTGTGGGAGTAAGGGATTTGGATATTTTGGGGCTTTGAATAGAAGTGAACTATAAAAAAAATATATATATTATACACACATATACATACATACACACACACACACACACACACACACACACACACACACACACACACACACACACACACACACACACACACACACACCATTGTCGCTAGCTTCAAAGGCCAGACTAAGTTCACAGGCTCATTTTGTGGATCCTACCATTTTCTTCAATTTTTTTGTAATGTTTTGGACACTATCCTTGAGTAAACAAATTTTACATTTACTAAATTTCTAGTTCCTGTCTGCTATTGTATTTACTGTACAGTTTTATTTACGACTCCGGTCCACCATTGTGATTTGTTTTTGAATTCCCCATGATACTTGGCTCTGGCAGGCACTAGCATGTTTTAAATGGGTGCAGAATTCCTAAGTGAATCTTTCTCCTGTATTATGCTCTCAGTACGTGCAATCATAAATTAATTTTGATATTTTGTCACACAGGTTGTGGCTGTCATGTATGTATGTATTCTTTAAATTCAGTGAGGTTTGCTGCAGGAGCCTTTAGGGGTTTAAGGGAGGTGGTCACAAGTTTATAGTCAGACTACTTACTCTGGGGAAGAAGATACCAGACGTGTAGTGAAAAAGGTAAACCTGTTAAGAATGGGGTCAAGAATGCTGTGTTCTCTAGTAGGTGTATTTACTAGCTGCTCACGGAAATTTTTGTTTATTACCCTTAGGAATTTTTAGACATATCTACACTGGAGGTACAGATGTCCCAGTTTATTGAAGGATAGTTAGTCACCCAAAATAAGGGAGTTTTTGCTAACAGGGAAATCAGTTAAAACATTGAGGAATCTTAATGGTTGTTAGGGGACAAAGAATATGTTTTGTAACAAGCAATTACAGTAGACTCCCTCTTACCGGTCTCTCTTTAACCAGCCAAATTTCTGCCATAGCATTAGCAAAAGACAGAGAAGAACAACACTTCTGCTTCCTCTGGGCTAAATTATGACATACATTTGAGTTTATGACTTCATATTGATTAGAAAAATGAATACGAACACAAATCCTGTTATTCTAGCTGATTTATAACCTATAAATGCTATTCTGTATGCATTTTCTGATTAACCAGCCATTCGTTTATCCAGCCTAAGGTCTGGTCCCAGCAACACCGGATAAGAGAGAGTCTAGTGTACTTGATAATTAATCTTAACTAAAGTGATCTGTAGTTCAACAAGTTCAGTTTGCAATTACGCCTAGAAGTAATATGCTGACTGGCAAATTTGGAGACTCCACCACAGCTGCCATTGGGCCTGAAAGCATGAAAAGCACAAAACCCTGGTACAGAAGAAATGTGCTCTTTACATTTAAGCAAAGTTTCAGTAACTACAGAGGCACTGATTTTGCCAAATGTAGTGATGCCACAAGATCAGGCAATATATTGTTTAGATTGTGATGATGTGAGGTATTACCAGCTATGCCAATAGAAGTAAGGCAGTGGATGTGTAAAACATGCCAGCATACTTAGATGGAGTTTTGTAAATAATTATATGTCATTTGTATATCAAACTGATTTGTATAGGTGCTTGTGTTGAAAATGTATTTGTAAAGCTCCTTATGTTAAAAATGTACAAACAGTGGGTCCTGCTTGACAGAAAAGAAATACACCTGTATGTCAGACTGTACTGTAACTGCTGAGATAAATACATTGCAACAGAGAATACTGGAAGAGAAGAGGTCAATCTCATTCCAGCTACTTTTGAAAAATAGTCTGAAATTAAACTACCCGGTTTAGGCCATAAAGATTGTATCTTACAGTTCTGACTGTAGCCAGAGAGAAAATTGTCTGTGAAAACCAGGACTATGAATCTACTGTATTTTCCTTAGGGGCGAACTAAGTGCTACCGTGGAAGGGTAGAAGCTTCTGAACTAGTTTTACAGCTTCCAGATGCTGTAACACATGTTAGCAAAGCTCTAGGTGTGTATATGGTAACACATATGTGCAAGATTATCACTTACGTTTTAGAAAAGGGGTTAGTGTGGGAACCAGATTTCACATGACCAGATGTATGGGACGTCATTCTGTGATCCAGTATTGAAATGATGTTTTAATACTAGAGACAGAAGTTTCAGGGTAGCCTGTTTTTGAAACCTGACCAAGAAGGAAGACCACTCACCCAACTTCATCATCCTTATTTTAGTAAGTAACCTGGGAATAGTAATTCTTTAGATTGGTCAGGAAAATATAGTGAGATTAGTCAAGTACTGTTTTTCTATATCTGTGTGAATGTACCCCTTTCTGTTATTTTTAATAGTTCTTGTGATTGAAACTTTAGTACTTACTGTAAACAGATAAACAGTAAAAGAACATGAAAATACTAAGTATTAAACATATTTAAAATCTTTATTGTGGCTTGTCTTTTACAGAATACTGTAACCTTTAAGAGTACTTCTATTTATTTGGTGACACTGTGGCTGCTCCTTAAAGCCTTGATGCATTGCTCAAACTCTACCATTTGTATCAGTATTAATTTTACTTAGTATAATTGAGTACCCTTGTAACAGCCTTAGAGTAACTGGCTTTGGAGTGTTCTGGTGGCAGTATCTACCTTATAGTCTGGGCAGAGGGAACATGGCTGGTAAATCTGTGCCAGCCTTTCCCAGGTGGAGCAAAGACACACAGCACTGGTTTCATAGACAGGGTGGTGCAGGACTTGGCTTTGAACACTCGGCTGAGGACTCAATTCTACAGCTGTGCCAGTGGGAGTTTTATTTGGAGGCAGAGAGAACGAGGAAACCTCAGGCCAAGGACTTGAGTGTGCTCTTAAGGGAAACTGTGCTTGGTGCAGACAGCTGCAACTGGAAATACTGTGTATCTATTTTTGCTCCAAGTGAATGTCCCTCACCGGTGTCAGCAGTGAGGATTCAGGTTCCTTGATTACTGGCCCAGAGCAGGGATGTCACATAGATTTTTTAGCATGAAGGAGTGCCACCTTAATGTAATCAGATTCTGGGACTGATAATGTTATAAATTCATAGGCAAGTGCTTGGCTATCTGCCCTTGGGGGCCATTTTAAGCCTAGCCAATTTCCCTTTTTGTGTTTGAATTACTCCAACCCATTTGGTTACAGATTGGCCTTACTCAAGCCATGGTTGATAATTATATATTATCCCTAATGAGAATAATTGGGATTATATTACCCCTAATGAAAATAACTGGGATCATACCATAGATAATTTGAGGGGGACCCATGCATAGGATAAAGCATTTTGAAGCTGCCTCTGTCCATACGTAGTACAGCAGGCACTTGAATATGGACACAGAATAATCCTGGTAACCAAAAAATAAAAAAACAAAACCAACCCAAAACAGGTAAAGAAACTCCACTTTCATGACACGAGCAGAAAACAGCAAGTCCCATAAACTAAGTGCTTTCACCATTAAAATATGGCTTCCTCAGAGTTGATAGAAATATTTTGTTGATAGAGATTTTAATGGTGAAAGCGCTTAGTTTATGGGACTTGCTGTTTTCTACTCGTGTCATTAAAGTGGAGTTTGTCTGCCTGTTTTGGGTTGGTTTGTTGTTTATTTTTTGGTTACCAGTGTTTTGCTTCGTTTGGAGTTAGTTTTGTTTCTACAGAATAATTCTGTTTTATGTGGAAGGGGAGTCTGTTCCACAGTAGCAATCTCTGGAAGATATACATCCCTACACAGAGTACTTCTGATGCCACTTGACTTGCACTGTTGTGGAGATATAATTTCCCATCATCATCTTATTTTGATTACTAAATTTCAATTTATTACAAATATATGCAGATACATACACAGATTATACATATACTTATTATAGGTACAAAATACTTAACCTCAAATCTTCAGAAATGATATGCTATCTGAAGGGAACACACTTAATACTAAAGTACCTCAAGGTTCAGTACAGGGTCTCCTCCTGCTCTCTTGGACTTGCCTAACCATGAGCTACTTACATATGCAGATGATATAATACTACTACTAGCAATAAAAAAAAAAAAAAAAACGTACCTGCAACTAACAGCACATACCCAATTCACAGATCTATGCAAATGGTTCCAAACAACTCCAAATAAACTGTACAGAAACAAAAACAAATAGTCTGTGCGTTTCCAAAAAGAAACTACCACCTCTAACTGCCATACAAATAAAAGACTTCAAGGATAAGATTCCAAATGTCACACAACAGAAATACCTTGCTATAGCAAAAGGATCCCTCTTTAAGTTTCAATACACAGAAAATATTACCTCCAAAGTCTGTGACAATTAAAATAGTTACAGACTCATCCACTTTCGTGACATACAGGCATAAAGCCCCAACTACTAGCCAGCTGACCTGGGTTCAATTAGCAGCTCAGGTGACTGATGAAGCAACAGGGAGGAAAGGGCATGCCCATCCAGGGGGAAGAGGGTTGCATGGGCATTCCCATCAGTGATCTCTGGTGGAGACTTGAGATGTTGACACAGTGAGCACAGCCCAAGGAAGGGAATAGGGCAAGTTGCTGCAGAGGTAGGCAAACCACCACACGTCCCCATTACATGCCTGCCCCTTAGATGCAACCATACAATCCTTAGAGGGAAAAGGAACTAGCAGTGGATGAAAAAAAGTTTTAACCAGGGTAGACCATTAAGTGGAACCAACTAACACCAAGATAAAGTATGTAAGGAGTTGGGATTTTTGTTTTTTTAAGAAGGATCTTAAACTTCATTTGCAAAATGAATCTAAGTGCATCTGATTCAAAAACACTGGTTAAATGCATGGGATTAATTCAATACATGTAAATCTTCACTATTAACCTTGTATATGTTGTAAATAAATAAAGAAGCTCTATCACACTGTAAAGTTTCTACTAAACGTTCTGCATAACTATAATACCTACATCTGTGTGCATGTTGATATATATCAGTCAGCCTTGTATCTAAATTGTGTAACTACCACTATATAGTAGTTTGATTTATTTTCCTTTTTGTATAATTGTACCCATGTTGCGACTGAAAAGGGTTGACAGATCATTTCACTTATTCAATTATCAAACTTATTTATTTATTAATTTTCAAAGTAAGCTGACATTACTGTAATAAACATAAGAAGGAATGCAGGTTAGGAAAATGAATGTTCTGGCCTAAAATGCCAGGTTCCATGAAACTCCAGTCCTGAATTGAGACTTTTTTCCTAGAAAATGGAAAATCAGTCTCTCTGCTCATGCCCAACATGGTATGGTGAATTATCTACATGCAACAATAATTTAAAAGAATACTATTGCAAGTTATAAAATGGTTAAACTTCAGTTAAAGGAAGAACCTTTGAACTTTCTAAATACTGCTTCATATACCATGGCATTAACAAGCTATATAGTATTATACTAACTCCTCTTTTAGATTGACAAGCTTTTGCAATCCATACACTTCATGCCTGACGTTAGAATTTGTATCATACTTGTGTTCCTTATGTGAACTTGTTTTTTTGGAGGAGAGTCTGAAAACTTTTCATGTAGACCAGTGCTCTACCATACTTAAATCGTAAATAATAAACAAATAAAAAACAAACAAAGAAAATCTAGGAGCAGCATTTCAAGAAGTGAATGAACTCTAAATCAAATGATTATGCTGGCACCTTCACTACACTTCCGAGACACAATTCAGTCTATAACACCTACCAATTACTAGAAGGATGAAGAAGGCCACAAGGTAAAATGTTTTTTCTCAAGTGTATTATCCAGCAATATGCAGTGGGTTTACTACCATTTGCCTAATCACATTTTGTGTGAGTTATCGGTTGAACAAACCAAATGAGCGAAAAAGCGACTGACGCAAAAGTGGAACTTGGAAGTGTAGAATGTCAAATTCCACATATTTCAAACATTCTCCACACTTTGGCAACACACAGCAAAGAACGTTTTTGCAGGGGGGGCAAGCCCCTTGCACCTCCCACACCTCCTGCTACTTATATACACAAACTCCGAGATCACACTACAGTGAGGGAAAGAGTACATTTCCTGATCCCTCTGCATTAAAATGTTGAAATTCACAACAGCGAGTACATTTCAACATATTTTTTTTTCATTCTTTCTTAATATCGAATTGGGAATTCGGAGTAACGTAAAATCGAATAAAGTCTAATCGCCCTTTTGATAGTAAACCATGCAGTGTAGCAAGCACAGGACACCAAATGGCAACTCCAACTACGACAGAACATCAAATCTTGATCAAAACAGAAGTACAGCCCTCATAAAGGAATCCAGACAGTTATAGCCTTAAAAAATGTCACTTCTATTTAAGATCAGAAGAAATACTGCATTAAAAGAATGCTCTGCTGCTGTAAACAGCTTGCAGTGAGTGCTGCTGCCCAACTCAAACAGCCACAAATTCAATTTCCACATTAAGTATTTGTTCAGTCATTAATTTACCAACTGGTTAAGGGTTGGGAGACAGCAGCCCACAAGACAAATGGCAACAGCAATGTAACAAAACCTCAGGTTTGTATTAGAACAGTACCTCGCGTTTAGTTCTGTGCAGGTGTGGGCGTGTCACTAGTGATTGACATGGGAAATGGGAGTGTAAACGCCCAATGAACAGAGGCACAGTCAACTAATCTAAAAGGGTGGCGAAAGCCAAACACACTCTGGCTAGGCTTATAAATGCCCTAGGGCAGATAGCCTAGTATCAACCTATGAATGACAGGCATGTTAATTCGCATGTGACATTAGATTAGGACAGTGCACAAGTAATCTTAGAGTGCACATTCAGAACATGTTTATATTACTCGACTTTTGTCCATAGTGTGTTTTAAATATTTACTAAATAGAAACTTTAAACAAAAAGTTTTAACACTTACTTTTGGACTGTTTGCCATCGGCAGTACTGTAAATTCTACTGTGCTTGTTTTCAAGGTTAGAAGTAAGGATGAAAGTGAAGCAGTATACCTCCCTGATGTGCGATCTCGGAATTGGTACACTGAAGTAGCAGGGGTATGGGGGGTGCTGCCCCCCTGCAAAAGCAAAGGGAAGTCAATAAGAAAAAAAATGGTACACATGATCATACGCAAGGCAACCAACAAATACACCTTGTTCAAATGAATATTCATGCGGCCCAGAAACACACCACATTGCTTATTCATAACTACTGTGTGACATACCGTTGCTGGGTGTTGGGCAGGGTTTGGGTGGTGCTTGGTGCGGCTCATCCTGCAAGGTACTGTTCCAATACAAAACCAAACCCCAGTTATCTGTAATCTACCCAAATGTCAATCAAGCAATGCCACTCAAGATTACCAGTGTCCTAAACAGGGTGAAACAGCAGTGAGGTAGTACAGCTAACAATAGCACAAAATAAATAAACCAACACAGCACCAACTCCTAGCTCTTGCTACCAACCCCAGCTACACAGCCAAAAGAGAAAGGACTCCAAAACCTTAAGTCTGTAAAGGAAAAAAGACTACCATCCCTACAAATGATGCTGAGATAAAGAAGGAAAGTACGAGTGGACAGGGCATTTATTTTACCTCTGGTTAATGTTTAAGTGTTTCTGGGCAATTAATAATTACATAAAATCTTAATTCTGCAAATCCCTTCATATATTCTATACATTACTTAAAACTAAATATATTACCAGGAAGGGGGGGGGACGTCACAGATGGAAATAACTTCTCCTCAAGACTGATAATAAAAGCCCAAAGGTGAACCATCAGCTAATAGTTTACTGCCAACTATTCCACATCAAAGACTACAACTACTTTACAAACAAGACACACAGAGAGAAATCAAACATCATCAACTATTCAAGACCCAAATTATTAAAGTAGCCAAGAATCTACAAACACCTCCCAAGCCACAAAGGTTAAGATTCTTAGATAATGATTCCCATCGTAATGACGACATGACATTCGGAGTACATGTACTGCAACATACCTGCAAAAATGCACTAAAATTTCGGAAAGAAAAGGTAAAATCACAAGGCAAATTTAAGCATACTGTAGATGATAGAGCTCACTTCCAGCTACACACCTGGTCAAATTCTCGTTTCATCAAATACACTGCTAGTAATTATCTTTTATGTACGTGTCCACACGATTAGATCTGTTATAAGTAAACATAAATTAACAGTCCCATACTACTTTCACGAAACGTACATGTTGCATTACTACTAAAACTTTCCCTACCATAACATATTACTCCCTTGTTGCCATTTTAGACAAACCCGCCACCAACGTGATGACATAACTGCGTATAGTCATTTCCGGCAACAGTTGTGGGTATTTTTTGTGGTTTGTGTTTATATCTTTACACTTCATATCATTTAGTTCGTTTGGAGGTTTTCCACACATATCACTTAATCATTTCACATTATTATGTTCCTACCTTTCAACTTTTGTTATCAAAAATTCTGGACAAAGCCAAAAATAAATATTTTAAATAGTAGTATAATCATTTTAATTAAAAGTTGTCAGAATAACAGGCGCTGCATCACCATCTATTTTTAACAGTAAGCGTTAAACTCTAATGCGTAGCTCCCCACTTCCCATCTCCAAAATGTGGAACACTGGCCATTATAATGTGGAACAAACGGGGAAAACGTGGAACACATACTAATGGCTTACTAACGACTTTAATTAGGAAGGCATACTATGGTTAAAATACGCTGCTTTTACTTATAAAAAAAGATATTTTAATTAATTTATATAATTAATTTCTATTAACCACAGATATCAGTAAAAAGGCTTTGTATTAGAACATTACCCCACCACGATTTTCGTGCAGGAATGGGAGGGGCCGACATGATTGACAGGGCGAACCCATGTGACGTTGCGTGCAAAATACGGCTGACTGACAAGCCATGCAGATTATCCAGCGACCTGTTGAATATTTATTCTGAATATTTCATCTGTGACTGTTTGTTTCTGTTCTTGAAATACGGCCATTCCAAGCTATTTATTGTGTGTATCCTTTAATTAGGAGATGTAAGGACAGGTTCAACCATCAGCGAGAGAGAAGGGCAGTATGTACACAGTACTTTACACCCCCCACCTAATTTTGTGCTTTAAATTGCTTTTGCAGGGGGACAAGCGCCCCTGCACCCCCACCTTTCTTAACAATACTTTTGTGCTTCAGATTGCTTTTGCAGGAGGGGGCAAGCCCCCCCCACCCCCACCCCCCATGTTTCTTAACTATAGTTTTCATGACTATCAGCTGCTATCATATGCAAGTTGAGAAAATGAAGTGATTGTCCTGTATCTCATTTATGGTGTGTGAGGGATGCTACATCAGGTATTTACAAGTTTTGCCTTAACATGAGAAATAGCATGTTTCCATGAGCTATAATCGTTTGCAAAGTAAGCTTTACACAAAAGTAAAACTGCTGCTTTGTACTGAAACAGTATTCCACCAGAGCGTGAAAGTGTTTTGTATGAAAAAATACGAGCTGCTTATGTCCCTGCCTTATCAGTTTTCATTGCATTGTATTTATTAATTAAAATTTATTGCATAAAATCACTGCAGAGTGAACGGGATAGAATTGCAGATGCACTTGCTACACCATACTTTTGTAAAATATATTCATTTCCGTTTTATGTTTGATGCACTTGCTAGAGTGTAGTTTTCTAAAATATATTAAGTTCTAGATTCAACTACACTGTTGGCCATATTCTATTTGATGATGTTAACTATCTCATGTTTATTCATAGTAAGACTAGCAATTACAGGGAAACGTAGAGTAGTGGGTAGGGTTTGGGCGGTCCTTGCTACTGTGCATCTGGTGGGGTAATGTTCTAATACAAAACCAAAACAAATCCTAAAACTGGATGTGTGACAGACCCTTTCAATGTGGAACTTCGAGGAACATGAACTTTTTAAGACCTCAAATGAGGTACATTCCTTGTAATGAGGTACACTTGAGACCTATGCTCTAATGAATGGCACACGACTGGCTCATCCTCCTGTGACTTAGAAAATTTAAAAATTTTATGAGAGACAGGGCAAAAACAAGAAACAAAAATCATCAGAGACAGGTGCAGGGTGTGCTTTTAAGAAAATATACTAGAAAAGTAACTCCTGCTCAGAATTTTTAAGTCTGCTAAAGAATATATTTAGTTGACTTGGGTGTATCCCAAAATTTGCATTCTGTGCTCAAACATCATGGCCCCACCACTGTCCTATTTTTTAAAGAAAGTACTCAACACTGTAAATGCAGCCCCAATACACTTCCAAAAGGGCTACATTCTTTTGACTGTTGTCACTTGCAGCTATAAAATTGTATTTAAGGGTATATTCCTGTTATGTAAGTATATTCTCTCTAACTCTATACAGAAGATACTAATTTTGATAGTTTGAAATACTGCGTGCTCTTGGTTCAAGAAGTTTCTGAGAGAAGCTCAGAAATGTACTCCCTTCAATATGCTGAGTATGCCTAGTTACACCCTTGAATTGATTGGCTTTTATGAATCAGCACATAATGCTAGCAGTTTAATTACAGTAACAGTTACTGTTTATTTAATTAGAATTTAATAATTAATATTAACTTATATTTTGTGTAAAGTGTATCCATCAAGCATACCTCTCAACCTATTAGTGGAAGAATTCTGGACAAAGCCAAAAATAATGGTGGGGCAAAGACCCAAAATGAAGGGCAGATTTTAAATATTGCTCTTATCATAGCATTTAACCTTTTACATTCAGAATCGGGGACACATCCAGAAATAAACAGGGGCACTTTAAAAATATATTAGTACTACTGACTTGAGAAGGTGGCAAAATAAGACATAATGCATTTTCTGAAGTAGCCTATAACACTAATTGCTGTTGTTAATTATTAATTGTAATCCACCAACTTTTCTGTCAAAGTCACTAGTTTTTTGAGAGATTGGGAGTGAATGAGCAGACCTCTCAACTGTTCCTTTTTGGGGGGAACTTTCCTATTTTCAGTCCTGATTTAGAAAGGCCATATTTTGGAGGTATTTCCAAATTTACAGGCTTGATTTACACCTTCACACAATTTTCTGAATCTCCCACATCACAAGATGTTTGAAGCTGTCTAGTACACAGAAAACTACACTACATGCCCATTATACCAGAGGCAACAATAATTTAAAGAAAGAGGGCATTTAAACTCTCATTTTCTGAAGCAAAATTAAATTATCTTGTATGCAGTTTGCAGTCTACAGATTTTACACTGTCTTTTTGATAATGTACTTATATTTTCCGTCATTATCACTCTCTGTTCTTTTAAACATGCTTTTGAGCAGTATCCCACATTCCAACTGTAAGCTGGAAAAGTTATGTGCTATTTGGTATTCAAATGTTATGCTAATTAGATGCCCATATTTTTAGGTGGATGTTCCGATTTTTCAAGGACCTCTGTTCTTATTTTCAACATCTGCAGGTTGAGAGGGATGGAACAGAGCAACATTTTGAGCCAAGGTAAGGGAGAGTTGAGAGGTCTGGCTCAAGCTGATAGAATAACAGGGTTTTCATTAGCATGCATTTTGTAAAGGATATGAAATCTGAAATTCAACTGTCTGTCGTCATTTAATGACTTCAGTCTGCAATGATTTTCCAAAAAAAAAAACACAAGTTTTACGAACAAACTAAAAAAGTGAGGCAAAAATCTGTACAGTTAAGAGGTATGAGTTTAAACATACCCTTAAGAAATAGAGAGGGTCTTAGTTTTTGGATTGTTGTGATCTTGTCAGCTGCAACTTCAGGGGAAAATTAATTTTAGCAAATGTTTTGGTTTAAATGGATCATATAACTGATTTGTGATATATAAAACAATTACACTGTTAGTAGACCTTACTTTCCATAATAAAATAAAAATAAAACATGCTGTTTGGTTAAAAATATAGACTGTATCCAGTGTCTTACTTAGTAAGAAACATCACAATTCTGGCTTCTGAAAAAGTAGCCAACACATGTCCTGCTGCTAGTTTGTGAGCCATTTCCTTCTTTCACCTTATGCCCTAATTACGTTACTGGACTGGTTTTGTAAATCCTGTATAATATTGCTTCACACCTGAAGGATGACATAATTAAACATTCTTTGACCAATTCCTATCTGTCTAGTACATGACAGATATCATTTGACCCATTCTTGTATTTTCATTCATGCACTTGAATGTTGTAGTGTCTCATTCTCACAGATTTTTTTCCTCTTCCTATCAGCGTTGGTAGCCCCTCATACCTCTCAATGATTCTGATTTTTGCCTCATATTTTAGTCTGCTCCTCATAAAATTTGTGGTTTTCTGGCAAATCACTTTAGATTGAAGTCACTAAATAATGGCATACATTTGAGTTCTAGACTTCATATCCTTCAGAAAATGCATGCTAACACAAATCCTGTTATTCTATTAATGTTCCAAGTTTATAAGAGCAATATTTAAAATTTGTCCCTATTTTGTCTCCCCTCCCTATTATTTTAGACTTTGTCCAGATACATTGCACTGTGAGATTGAGAGGTAGGTAGCCCCTCCCTCTATGCAATAAAGCTGTATCACATTTGCTTTCCAGTCAGATATTTTAAGCCAATGGAGCATGAACTTCATTTTTTTCTCAATTTCCAGAGGCTGGGCCACATGCTTTCTGACAGCTGACCATTGAGAGTTATTTTCCACAGGTCTTTAAGATACTGGAGGATGACCCTCACCTGTTTCCTGTAGAATGCTTCATGGCTTCAAGCTTTGACAAGGAGAAACATGTGCTTCTTTCTTTTTTCATCCATAGATCCTTTTTGTCCTCATAACTGCTGGCCATCAAGTCATCTTATCAGATTCAGCTCATCTATTCCCCCTGTAAAAGGGATGTAACCTGTACTATATATGGGTGACAGCCACCCAAGGAAAGCCATCATGCAGTCAACCATGAGGGTTGTTTATGCCCTAGCTGGCATCCCAGCAGCTGATGCTGATTGTTATGGCTCTAACCTTACCCCCTGTAGTGATGCAAGCCCCTGAATCACCTCCGTGATGATGCCATTTTTATTTTATGGAAGGGCTCACTTAATGGTATAATGGATTTTGTTGATTACCTGCTATCACTAATGTCTTAAAATTCATGCACCAGCTTGATATACATTTTATGAGCTACCTGGATGAAAATATTTTTTAAGTTGAATAGTAGGTTTCATTCTAACATTTTTAAGAAGTTGACCTTTAGCAATAGTTATCTGCATTTTAGCAGTTTGCATCCTGTTAGTATGAAAAGGGTCTTATTAAGAGTCAGCTTATTCATTTGGCTCTAATTATGTCAGATAAGTACATCTATTTACTAGAGAACAATAAATTGGTCAATATGTTTATTGAGAGATGCTATCCCAAAAACTGGTACATGAGGTTAGTAAAGAAGTTATGACCAGAAGGTGGACTGATTTTAAACCATTTTTATGGGATGGAATACTTGAATATACATCTGGTAGGAGAAACTATGAACTGACCAGAAGTGGCAATGATGACCATGTAAGGGTATTGGTTTTACAGTGTAATTCAGGGACAAAAAAGCTCAAGGTATTATTAATAAAAAATTGATTATTTTTAAAGCAAATGCAATAGTTTCTGACTTAGTGGGTGCAATCCCACATTTTGTGTTCAAACCCAATATATAGATAATATAAAAAATGTTTGAGATGAAAAATGGATGAAAAGTTTCACAGAAAGATACTATTAAAGGTATAAGCAAATATCGTTCATGTGAGCAGTGCACTTAAATTTACACCAGAAATAAAATGGAATTAAACATTACTTGGGGAAAGGTTATTGTTTCTAAACTAGGTAATTGTTATAGCAAAGGGGGTAGTTTATTTAGCCATATGTCCTAACTGTTCAAGTTTCTATGTAGGTAAAACAGAAAGGAAATTTTAATAAATAATTTATGAATAAGACTATGATATTCCTAACAAAAATGGGGATCATGTGTTATATAAACACCCTTTATGTTGTAATGGTTTTAATAAATTTTTATTTTTGATCTTGGAGATAGTTAGTCCAAGTCCTAGAGGTGGAACTTGGGAAAATAAACTTGAATACAAAAAATTGTTATTGCAATGTAGATTGAATGCTGGTAATACAGCAGGTTTGAATGTATTCTATTTCCTTAGTTCCATTGCTTAAAATGAAGGCAGCTGAATTATAATAATTTGTCTTTACTGTTTCCCACTGCAATCATTTAATTTTTCATTTTTATTTAATATTTATTTTTATTTATTTATAATTTCAGTTTGAAACATAATTTAAATTTGTTATATAATAAAATACATATTTTTGCTAGAAAAGCTTCTATGTGAGTTTGCTTTTAAACATAAGAAGCACTGTGACTTTAAAGTTTACATGTTGATTAACTGAATTAGATACTTCAACCACGGATGAATGGAGTACAATGGTTCTGATGTAATCCTTTTATTTGTGGATGAAAGAGCTCCACTTTGTTTTAATATTGGCTGATTCCACTCCATCTTTTGCATCTGTAGTTCGTCTGTCTCATCCATTATTGTCCCAGTGGTGTGCAGAAGCCATAATTTCTCTGATATTTGTATGTTGCTTAATGATATCACGGTATATATCATTGTAGTTTCTTTTTGTTTTATTATATTTTTCATGCTCTGAATTGGTGTATGTATGGGTGTTTAGATGTGTCTTGACTAATGTACTCCTTGCAGTGCTGCTTCTTTCATGTTTGGAATTGCCTGTTAATATACAGTAATTTGTCCAGCTACTGTTGGACGTTTTGTGATTTAATTGCTGTTAAATGCTGTTTAATATATTATTCTTTGTCTGACTGTAAATGTAACTCTAGCTATTTAAATATGATGTATAGCTGTTATAAGGTTCGGCAATAACAGTATGGCTTAGCCAATCTGTATTCCTGTTCCTACTAGATTCCTGGTTACTACTACATGTCCATTGTACAGCATATGTTGGAGTAGTGCTTTACTGTTAGTATTTGCCATCTGCATTTACATTTATTTCTCTTGTTAGTTTAATGATTCAGCTCTCTGTATGTTTCATTATCTTGCCACATTTCTACTGTGTGTAAGTGCAGTCATTCTTGATTGCTGCCAAATGTATGCTACTATTTTTCTTATTAAGTTTTGCTGTCACATAATAGCATTATATTTGCTTCTTTGTCTGCATCTGCTTATACTGCCATGCCATGCTTTTTCTCTGTTTTAGTAGTGAATGCATTTTTGTGTCAGTACTTATTATGTTCATAATATATAAATAGCTCTTTATTGTCTATTTGTGTTGTTTTGATCTTTCTGTTAACTTGTGTATCACTTCTTCATACTGTAGTTTACTCTGTTTACCTTTTTTTCCTGTTGTTAGAGTTCTTTGTCATTATTACTCAGGTAAAAGTATCTTTACTACTTAGACCCCTCGATCTATTTGTCTGTTCCCTCTGTTATATTTGTAGCTTTTCTTAGGTGTTTTCTATTGTATATCCTAATATTCTTTCTCTTGTTTAACACTTTTATTCTTTCTCCCTAGGTTATCAGTCCTTAGCAAATATTCATTGCAGTCATCAAGCTTAGCTATCTCTCTTCGAAGCCTGCTCTCTCACTCCAAACAGATTAAACGCTTCTGTATTTTAACACCAAATACCCTCTATGCTTTGGTTTTCATGTTATCATTTTAATAACTGTTTGTATTAGGCTGCTCACACACCACCGACCTGACTTTCAGCTTTACATCTTCTCTCTCTTCTCTTTCCACTTTGTCTAAACTTATATACCCTAGAATTTATTTTCTTGTTTCTTTCCTACATTGGTATAGCCCTGTATTTACCATTTTTTTCAAGCTGCTCTAATTGTTTCTGCTGTTCTCCGCTACATCAGGTCTGCCCACTCCATTCGCCCTCACTACGCTCAGGCTCACTCTGCTCCCCTACCCTACCCCCCAATTCCCTCCCACCCTATTTCTAAATGTATAGCTCCTGACCCCTCCCACTTGACACGCCCCTTCCTTCCATAACCAAACATAATACCATTTACCCTCCCACTAAACACTCAGTCCTATCTTTTAATTTTACTTCTACCCCTCCACTACAGTCAACCTCTCTTATTACACCCCTCACTACACTCCTCTTTTCCTCATCTTTCTGTTCCTTCTTTTCTAGCTACCTCACCCTTTTTCACACATCCATTAACACACCCACAACAACATGTCTTCAGCATTGCCTTATATTTACCCCAGTTACACTTCCACTTCTCATACTAACCACCTCTACTTTTCTATATCCTATTTCCACTACTCTCTACATAGGCTCCACTACACTATCTGCACTTAATCCACATTCCTCACAATGCTGCTCTCTTATATCTCCAACCTCTATGCCATTAACCCTCTCATATGCCTAAATCATCATATACTCCAAACTAAAACACATACCTACAGCACTATGTTTTATTTGAGTCTAACAAAATTAACCGGTTCCTACTTCACACCAAATTCTCACTGTTAATCCTCAGTGGGGATATTCACTCTAATCCAGGTCCAAAGTCTCCTTCTGTTCACCCTAGCCACAATACTTACCTTCTTCCCTTCACAGTTTTTAATTATAAATCCCTAAACATGACCACACTAAACTTTTAAAGCATCTGTAACAAAATTTCCAACTTTCATGCCTGGCTATCACAGCACACTCCTAGTATTCTAGTTGCCACAGAGAACTGGCTTAAACCTACCATAAAAGTAACATGAATTCTTCCCTCTTACAACCTTATTAGAGCAGAGAGAGAAGTCACAAAAAAGCTGGAGGAATTGCCCTCTTCTTTCATAACCAATATTACTCATCATACTGTTTCCATCTCTGAATTTCATAAGGCAGAAATCCTTATCACTTTCATAAAAATTAACATATCCAAATCTTTATGCCTTACAATACTATATATTCCTCCAGGTCCAAACATTCCTATCCTTGAAGACATATTATATTGGCTATCTAATATCATACAAAATGAAACTATCATACTAGGAGATGTCAATATTAATTAGGAGAACCTCTCTTGTAATTTCCCTACCTCAAGCATTACTCTTTTTAACTTCACCCAACATATCTCCACCCCCACTAGATTCTCCAACAAAAACAAGTAGGGCTCCGTACTTGACTGTATTTTAGTTTCTGACCCCAATGAATTCTGTGATGCTGGGACTCTCCCTTATACTTTAAGTGATCACCTCCCTGTTTATACACTTAGAACTTTCTCCCACCATCAAAAAGACCATCAGTGCAAAACTATTATGAATATATGTAAATGTAATCAACATTCACTAACTGGCACTTTAAAGGTATCAACTGGTCCATCCTCAAAACTCTTCCTCTAAATGATGCAATAAACCACTTTAATACAACTTTCCTTGGCATCCTTAACCATCTAGCACCACTACGTGAGAAAAAAATTAAAAGCAACTATGCACTTTGGCTTACCAAAACTACAAAAGACCTAATGAGATCTAGAGACAATCTCTGGAAACTATGGCACACTTCCAAATCTTCCTCTGATCTAAATAATTATAAGCTTCTCCACAGTCTGTGTACAAAAGCAGTAACAAAAGACAAAAGGGACTGCTATCACACATTACAATTCACTAACAAACATAACCCCCCAAAATTTGGTCATCTCTTTCATCTCAATCCTGAAAAAAAAAACTAACCCCAATCCTTTTTCAGACACAAACAACACACAAATAGCCAACATCTTTAACAACCACTTCTTACAATTTATACAAAATGTCACCTCAAATACATCATCTTTTCCCACCACCACACATAACTCACCTGCATCACATCCTCTCACAAAAAGCCCACTGCCTCCTTCCTCCCCACATGATCCACCCTCACTTTTCCACTCTACCGCTACTACAAGTTCACCTACGTTTTCACTACAGCCTTTTCCCAGTAACATAATCAAGAGACTCTTCCTCAAACTAAAAGACTGCACTAACTCTCCTGACTACCTTCCTGTAAAATATCTTAAGGTAGCAGCTGATGCCATTGCATATCCCATATCCATTCTTATTAACAGATCTATCCTAGAATCTTATGTCCCACCTCTCTGGAAAAATTCATTAATTATACCATTAAACATAGGTAGCAATTCCATTGAATTTTTAAACTATCAAATCATTTCCCTACTTTCACCACTCTCTAAATTCCTTGAGAGATGCATCCACTCACATCTACTCCACTACCTCATTTACCATCAACTCCTCACTTCTACACAGCCTGGATTTAGACCAGGACACAGTACTAACACAGCTTTATTGTCCTTCAGTAACACTGCTAATAAAGCTCTTGACTCAGGTAAACATGTTTCCTCTCTGTTCATTGATTTGTCTAAGGCATTTGACACTGTTCCCCATCAGCTACTTATACAAAAGCTTAAAAAACTCAGATTATACTCTTCTACCACTTGCTGATTCACTAATTTTCTATCCAAAAGACAGC
The DNA here is from genome assembly GCF_019279795.1 of Protopterus annectens. Taxonomy (NCBI): domain Eukaryota; kingdom Metazoa; phylum Chordata; order Ceratodontiformes; family Protopteridae; genus Protopterus; species Protopterus annectens. The sequence continues at coordinate 456,073,871 of NC_056737.1, read as the reverse complement.
AGGCAGTTAAATGGCTTGACTCCCTCTCTGCTTTTCAAAGCACCTGCACTGGAGTTCACCCAGACTCTATACTTGACTCCCTTCTAGTTAACATCTTTACTAATGACCTATATACCTCCTCCCAACAGAGTTCATTAATACAGTATGCTGATGACTCCACAGTCATCTGTTCATCTAACTCTATACCACATCTCCAACAAATTACCCAAACTGCTTTTACATCTATTGAGAGCTGGCTTTGTAATAATCATCTATTGCTTAACCCCACCAAAACTAAACTTATAGGATCATAGGATCATAGAAAGTTACTAGGCTATTGGCCCTGAGGCCATTATAAGCCTAGCCAAGAGTTTAGCCCATGTTTAGACAAATCAGCACCCTATGCCCTTGTACAGCAGGAACATGGGTGGAATCCCAGGGGTGTATTTTCTGTTTCCCATCCAGTTTGTGCTTAAAAAGGGTCTAAAGAGGTATTCTACTTGATGTGGACAGGAAGTCTATTCCACAGATGGGGGGAGTCTCTAGGACACAAATCTGTCCGCCAACAAGTTCTGTTGATGTCACAGACCAGGTTAAGTCCACAGGTATGGGTTACTCGAGTGGAGTTTGACTTGTGGATATGTAGCAGTCCCATCAAGGCGGGGTCTGAGATCATCTTGTATGCCAGACAGAGATCACCTCTGAGGAGTCTGTATGAAACAGAGTAGTGGAATAGGGCTTTTAACCTATCTGTGCATGGTAGATGTTCGAGGTCCTGGATTCTCCTGGTGAGCAACCTCTGTGGTCTCTCCAGCTGCAGCATGTGCTTTGCAAGGTACATGCAGAAAGGGGCATTGTACTCAATAATGGGCCTTATAAGGGAAGAATAAAGGGATGTTATGACCTCCTTGTCCCTGGATGAGATACTCTTACTTATGAGGTGGGCCACGTAGAAGGCTTTCCATACAATGTAGCAACATGGTGGTCAAAAGTCAGGTTGCTATCAGCCTGGGTGCCCAAATCCCTCACGACTGATTGGGTGCTTAGGATGTTGTTATTTATGTGATAATTTGTGGGGACATCACTCTCCCCAAAAGGGATGATGATGCATTTTTTTGGTATTCATCTTGAGGCCATGTTTGTGGCACCAGTCATTTGAATGGGTAATACCCTCTTGCAAGATGCCCACATCACTAGGGAAATTGATGGCAGCACCCAGCTTGCAGTCATCTGCAAATTTGCCCAACCATAGCCCACTGGTTTTGGCCTGCACCTCAGAAAAGTATATCCCAAATAACAGGGGCCTCAAGACCAAACCCTGGAGTATGCCGCTTGTTACAGGTCTACTGCTTGAAGTGATTTCCCCTATTTTGACTAGGTGGGTTCTATCAGTGAGTCAGTTTGCTACCCATCTGGTAACATATGGATTGATGCCTAGTTGAGAAAGTTTATATATTATGCCTGAGTGGAGAATAGTGTTGAAGGCTTTGGCCAGGTCAAGGTAGGTAGTGGTGTGCACTGTCTTCCCCTCATCTGTGGCTTTGTTGACTGTCTCAAAGAAGGTGACCAAATTTAACAGACATGACCACCCCTTAACAAAGCCAAACTGTGTGGAATCAAGTGTTTGGAGGTTGCCAATGTCCTTGTTAATGAGGTCCATGATAATCCATTCTATGGCCTTGTAGATCAGGCTAAGTTACGCTGATGGGTCTATAATTTCCCCAGCTGGGATGAAGCTGGTACTCAGGCTTTGGTTGAATAGGGCACCTAAAGGTGCTGCTAGTTCCTGCCTGAGTTCACCTAGAATGCAGCCTGGGATGTTATTGGGTCCCATGAAGGCTGTATTTTTTTGCCTTTGAGATAGCAGTAATGACCTGTTCCCTAGATATAAGGGGAAGGGGGAAGATACTGGGGATGTCCTGATTTACTGATGGGGAGGACAGAGGGGTGAAGTTTTCACTGAATTCATCAGCCAGCAAGTTTGCTATATCTACGGCATTTGTATATTTTGTGTTCTTGACCATCAGTTCTGAACAAATCTGGGTTCTTCCTTTGAGGTTGCGGACATATGTGAAGAAGGCCTTATGATCGTCTTTAGTAGATGTGGCCAATTTGGACTCAAAGGTTGCTTTGGAGGATTTTACTAGTGCTCTTATTTGCTTGCTCAGGCTGAGTAGACATTGCTTCCAATTGGGCACCTGCTCCTTCCTGGTCTTGGATAGCAATTTTTTCCCTTTGTTATAGAGTTTATTTATTGTAGATGTCCACCAAACAGGTTTACTCTTCCTTGGGGAGGATGATTTAATCCTGTCAGGTATTCCTGATTCCATTCATCTATATAAATGCTCATATAGTGCTTTGATGTAGTTTTGGATATTGGTGCCAGTTCTTACAGAGGGGGCTGTGAAGCTGTTTATACCATCCCTCAGGAGGCTGTAATCAGCTTTGGAGAAGTTTTTATGTCTGATCCTAGCTAGAGGGGGGTTGGGGGAGATCATGACTTCAAAAGTGACTGCTTTATGGTCAGATCTTACCAGGGAGGATGATACTGTAGTAATGCTGTAGTGATTACTCATGTTAGTTAATACCAAGTCCAAGATATTGTAACCTCTTCTGGGGGTATCGACTAGCTGTTCCAAGGCATTTGCATTGACAAAATTGTGGAATCTCTGGGCATTTGTGTTCTGGCATGAGTAGTTCTTCCAGTCTGTGCTTGGGTAGTAGATAAAGTCACCCAGGATCAGGGTTAAGGGCTGAATCTTGATACATCTGAAAAGGTCCAGATAGGCAGATTGGGCATCTTGAGTCAGATTTGGGGGCCAGTAGCTAGCTATGATTTGAATACGGGTCTTGTCAATGGTTAACTGCACCTGGAGTGTCTCCTGTGCATCATACTGTTTGACCAGCCTGGAGGTGTGTATGTCTTTAATATATATTGAAACTCCATCTCCTTTGGCTTTACTGCCCACAGTTTAGGGTCTGAATGTATGCTAGGATGGGTAACCAGGCAGCTTTGAACCAGGTTTCTGTACAGACGTCAGCATTTTCCAGAGTTAAGAATGCTTGAAATGAGTGCATTTTCATGTTTAGACTCCTAGAGTTTAGCAGCATGACCTTTAATTTGTGTTTTGTTGAACTTTTGACATTGGTAGTTTTAACCTCATCATTTTTCCTAAAAAAGGCACTATGGAGGAGGCAAGAGCCTTTGGCAGAGACCTGAAACCCAGGAGAGACAGATGCAAGCCATCTCTGGCAAAGCATCATGGTCTGTCGATCTTATCTTCCCAGGCTGTCAGGTACTGGATCTCCCTGGAATGACACCAGAAACTAAGCCAATTGTTAAAGTCAATCATTTTCTGTTTGTATTGAGGCATCATTCTTGGTGATGGTAAAATGTTGCTTAAGGCTATGGACATACCTGTCTGGTACACATAATCAGCGAGCTCAATCATGTCTCTCTTCATATAGTCCAGGGAGGTACATATTAAGTCATTCATGCCAACATGGGCTATGACAGAGTCATAACAGAACCTGATTTTGAGATATTTGAGTGTGTATGTGATATGGCAGATTCTGGCCCCTGACAGACAACTAACCGTGACTTTTTCCTTATCCAGCCTGGTGAGAGACACATCTGTGTGTCTCATAATGGAGTCTCCTATGACTAATATGTTAGGGTTATGGTTAAGCCTTAGTGGCTGTGAGACACAGATGTGTGGACTATGCATGGTATGTGGTGTGGAGGGCTGTGGAGATCGTGTGTGTTTTTGCCTCAGAGGTCTCCTTTGTTTGTGTATGTTTAAGTTGAGGACCTCTGCATATTTGGGTATATGTTCTGTAGGTGTCAGTGGTGTCTGAGGGGTAGTGCTTGTGTTGACAACCTTCTTGGTGCCAGATATACTGGCTTGAGAGGGAGAGAGCATGGACTCTAGGATCCTAATTTAATTGCATCTCTCACAAATTTTGTTCTTAGGTGGTAGTAGTAGATGGTTGTCCATGTACATGAGGCAGTTGCTACACTGTCTCAGGATGCCCATATCAACAAGACTGGCAGGAGTAACTAGGAAATTGTCCATCCATATTTGTCAGAATCTGAGGGAGAAAGGCCAGGGAGAGCTAAGGGGTAGGCTTAAAGTCTAAGTGCTTAAACCAATACTAAGAAGCTTAGAATAACACTTACAATTTAGACAGGCTATAAACAAGCAGTAATAAATGAACAGAAACTTATACTCTTCACCCCCAAAACATACTCTGTAAAGAAACACTAATTTACTATTTTCTCACAGAACAATACTTAATTGAACATGTCTCCCACACAAAACTACTAGGAGTCACCACTGACAATCACCTTAAGTTTGATCTACATATACAATTTAACATTATGAAAACACACCAGAAATGGGGCGTGGCCAAGGATGAACACAGGATAGCAGCAGATTTCTTCAGCTCCACCAATTTCATTACACTGACAGGAATTAATTACTTAAAAAATTAATTTTTGAAGTAATTTTCTTTCTAAATATGTTTGTTTTATATAGTTCTTGAACTATATCTAAAAAGAAAGGACATTTTAACAATATTCCTGTCAGAAATCACTTTGGAAATTTTCCTGTCAGTTTATCAGTCTGAAATGAGTTCCAGTAAGACAAATTCTCAAGACTCCAGCATCAAGAAAGAACTTCAGTCTCTGATAACTATAATCCAGCAACTTACTGCTAAGATGGATAAAATGGATACTAAAATAGATACCTTCATAGGAAAAACTACAAAACAAATAGACTTGTTACATATAGACCTGCAACAACAAAAGATCCAGATGACAGGCATAGAAGAAGCTGTGAATGACATGGAAAATAGAATCCAAGAAGAGGAAATCAACATTGAGTTTCTGCTGAAACAAAATACACATTTACAAACAAAGCTGGATGACCTGGAAAATAGATCTAGGCGCAATAACATTAGGATTTTTGGACTTTAACAACATGGTTCCCTAAAACTTTAGACTTACCAGAAGCATTCTCTTTTGGTATCGAAAGAGCACATAGATCTATAGCTAATACTAACTCTAACAAAAACTATCCTAGATCAATTATAGTTAGATTTCTATAATCTTTTGATAAAGAGATGGTTCTTAAATCTGCTTGGGCTAAAGCTCCTGTTAAGATTAATGAGACAACTGTGCGTTTTGACAATGACTATTCTTCCTTGGTAATAGCTAAAAGAAAAGTTTTTCTGCCACTAATAAGGGAGCTTAAAAAGCACAGTTTAAAACATACCTTCTGTTTCCTGCCAAGCTAAAAATCTTCCTTCCTGATGGTCCTAAAATTTTTGATGACTTAGACTCTGCTTTACTGTTTATCAAAAAAAATAAGATTTTGGATAAAATAGAGGAAATGGAATGGGCTAGTCCTTCATTAAAGAGACTGGCAACTGAAACTTCGTGGAAGACTTCAGAGAAGAAGAGACTAAAAACAAATGATTTGTTCTATGTTTTTTTTTCTTTTTTTTCTCTCATCATTTTACTTCATTACTAATCTTTTTAAATATAGTTCCTGCATTTCCAGAAAGCCACAAATATTCTGAAAAAGATTTAATCAAAGTTATTCTCTGTGTGCAAAGAAATGTTTTGTTTCATAACCAGTCAAAATATCTGAGGAACTAATAACAAGCTATTATTCAATTTGTTTCTTTCTGAAAAAGAGAAGTAAGGTCAGTAATTTGATACATTTTTTTTTCTTTTTTTTCTCCTTTTCTTCTTTTCTTTGTTTAAACAATGACATTCTATTTAGATTATGTAGTGGGTAAAGGGTGGGGGAGGGCAGGGAGAGAAGAGTAATGAAAATATGATTAATAGAATAATAACATATTTATTCCTTGTAAAAAGTTTATATGTTCTTCAAATGCTATTCCTAATTATACTTTCTTGATTATACTACTTATGCTTGTTTGTAAATAATCTGTCATGCTTTAACTAATAATAATTAGAACTAAATAATAGTAAATAATATGTTTTATTTTTAACTCTATTAATATAAACAGTAAGTAATATTCCATTGTATATACTTCTTATAGCTTTCTCTTACATATTTTTTATTTCTGCCTTACACTCTTTTATTTTCTACTCTCTTTTTCTTTTCTTTATTCTTTCTCTTTATTTTTTTCATATTAATATATAGAAATGCTTTTGATCATATAGACACAGTAAATAATAAGATTTGCATAAAAATTGAGTTGGGACAAAAATATTGAGTTTTATTACTTATTAATAACTTTGGGCTTAATTTCACTTACATAGAGGCTGTAATAACCTGTAAAATACATCGTGAAGGTTTTGTCATGTTTAGATGCATTTACACTGCTAAATGAATGTTTGTCACTAGTTTTTAACAAGTTTCCCACCAAAATGTTAAGGGAGACAATCTGGGATGTGGGCTACCTCATGAACAGTGTCCTCGAGTTGTTTTAAAAGCTTCAACTCTCAGAATTCTCACAGAGAAGCTGAAAGCAGTCAATCTGACCTTTGACCCAGATATCACACTGACACATTGCAGATTCAGGAAGAACACTCTACCAGGAAGTAGAACTGATGCAAATGCGACTATGTGAAGGAAAATGAACTCTTTAACATCTAAATGTGAGTTATTTTATATAATTACTTAAATATCTATGTTATAATTCATAAAATATGTCAGTTATAATGATTTTAAATGATGCAGTTTCTTGTAGTAAGTAAATGTCTTACTTTAGAAGGCATAGAAAATGAAACATTTATTCAAGTGTTTTTGAAAATCTACTTGACTGCAGCATACTATTCTGTGTTAAAAACTTATGTTCCAAACATATACATTACTATAACTCATTTAATTCATCTGATTGACAAGCATAAATAACTTTATAACTCTATTCTGGAAGAAATTGTCATGTGATATATTTTAAAGCAGTAGTATAGACATACAAAATACAGATGGCTTTTTTTACAATAATGCAAGTGTTTCTGAGAATTTGCATAACTATGCAGTATGATTTATAACAATTTCTATAAATATAATATTTTATTCTATTGACAATAATGAGTATGAGTAAAATGCTCATATACAAGCAATTCAAGGTTTTTTTTGGAAGCTGTTGACTGCATTTACATGACAGAAAATAGATGCATCTTAATATATGTAATGTCTGAACCATATTAGCCAAAGTTTTTGATTTAAATGAATGTTAGAACTTATTTTTACATACTTTGAATAAATTAATATGTAAATATGCCTTCTTTTTTTCTCTCTCTCTCTTTCTTTCACTCTCTCCCCCTCTTTCACATCTTTTATTTCTCTCTCTCCTCTTGGTTCCTAATATCAAGATTATTTGAATGCTATTTGAATACAAGTGTATTATATTACATAGATGTATATAGTAGTATGAATAGTTTTAAAAAAAAAAAGTTTATTTTAGTTTATATGATGCTGTTTTACCAAATGTGTAGTCTTGTCTTGCTAGATAATTGAATTGAAAGCTGTTAATTTAAGTTAAATATAACCAGTATTAAATTGATAAGGTGGTAGCTGAGGTACTGCTGCTTAGGGTAGGGGTTAACTTGAGTGGTAAATACTACTCTAAGTTGGAGTTTTTAACTCCAGGCTGGATGCAAGGTTTAATCCTTACATTATTTTCACTTGTTCATTGTTATATGTATATAGTTTTGACATCCACAATATATTTTGTACACTCATTGTCACTACAAACAAAATTGAATCCTATACAAAATCCCATAAGAGATTCAATAAATACAGCTATATTTAAAGGTACACCTAAAGGAGGATATGTAACATTACTTATGTTGTTATTTGTTATTTTGATCATAAGATTCTTAAGTTTTAAAAATGCCAAATGACATCTTTAAAAGGAATTTCTTTAAACATTAATGGATTGAATAATCCGTGTAAAAGGGCAAGCCTAATAAGATACATTAATTTACATAAGGCCAACTTAGTCTTCCTGCAAGAAACCCATCTCTTGAAAAAAGATATTGATAAACTAGCCACAAACAAATACACAGTATTGGTTAGTTCAGAGCACACTCAGAAAAAAAAGAGGAGTGGCTGTTTTATGGAATAAAAGTATGCCCATTCCTAAAACCATTAAGTCTTATCAGGATGACAAAGGAATGTTTTGTATGGTTACAATACAAATTAATGGGAAGACTTACACTTTAATTAATGTATATTGGATACCTGGAATTGGTATTAATACAGTGAAACATCATCTTGATAAGATCATATCATTCTCTATAGGAGATATCATTTTAGCTGGTGACTTTAATTGTATACTACATGAAAGTGATACTACCACTATAGGCAAAAGAAGAATTACATCTAATGCAAAACATTTAAATGATTTTGCTAATTCTTATCATTTGAATGATATTAATAATCAGATAGATTCAAAATCATTACCATACACCTTTTTTCTAACAGATACAAAACTTATTCAAAAATAGATAGGGTCTTTATTTCTAACCAGATGGTAACAGATTTAATTAATTCCAAAATCATTTCATGTCCTATATCTGATCATAATTCAATTGTTTTTGAATTCATGATAAAAATACTCATAATGTTCAGATCAAAAGGATACCAGCATACTTAACTCAACTAAAAGACTATAAAGAATATATACTTTCAGAAGTAAAACATTTTTAGACATAAATAATACTCCTGAAGTCTCCATTGTCTATGTTTGGGATGCCTTAAAATCATATCTATATGGACAAAGTATCAGATGGTATAATAATAAAAGGAAATCTTGGGATAAGGAATTGTTAGATATTCAAAGTAAATTAGACTCTTATAAACATAATAATAAAGAAAATATTATGGACAAGAAAGTTATTGAAGAAATAAACAAACTTAATGAGAAATACAAAGAAATTTTAACTCATAAAGTTAAAATAACTTTAGAGAAATACAAGTTTTGTCTTATTCAATAAGCCCCAAATACTTACATAGACTTAAAAATAAAACAAAAGGTTGAATAAACAAAACCATATCAAAGAAATCTTTTCTCTAAGGAAAAGAAGAATGTTTCTAGTATACCAGAAATACTAGATGAATTTAGAAATCACTTTCACAAAATTAACCATAATAACATTAACATGGAACCTAAAGATAAAATAAAGGAGTTTATAACCACAAACATGAATAAAAAGCTTAATAAACAACAGATTAAACTATTGGACAAAAGTATTTCATATACAGAGGTTATTACACAAATAAATAAGCTTAAATCAAACAAAGCACCGGGTAATGATGGTATTATACCAGAGATATATAAAATCCTTTCTAAAAGTACATATTCATTAATACATAAGGTTTTTATGTTGGCCCAAACTGAGTTAATAACCCCCCCATCTTGGCAATATACATTTATTTCACCAATTTTAAAACCTAATAAAGATCCAACTAGATGTACTTCATATCGGCCCATCCCATTACTTAATGTTGATTATAAAATGTTTATGAGTATTTTTGCTGCTAGATTGAAGACAATCATCCCCGGCATTATAGATATAGATCAGACAGGCTTCATTGTAAATAGAAATACTTTTGATAATATAAGAAGAACTTTAACATTAATTGATTTTGCAAATAGGAAAAGAAAGATTTAACACTTATTAGTCTTGATATAAGTTCAGCATTTGATTCAGTAAGTTGGGACTATCTGTTTACCTTACTGAAGTGCACAAACTTCTCAGATGCATTTGTAAATCTAATTGAGCATTTATACAAAGGAACATTGGCTTATATTAAAGTAGGAACATATGTTTCACAAAAATACCCATTTTAAAGGTACAAAACAAGGATGTCCACTTTCTCCACTATTATTCACTTTAGTAATGGAGCCTTGGGCTAATTTGATCAGAAACAGTACTGACATAGAGGGTTTTGAAATAGATGAAAATACAACATCCAAAATTCAACTTTTTGCAGATGATGTTCTAATTACATCAGCAGGATCTAATTCTTCTATGCAGTCTCTATTTGATAAAATGATGAATTTTAAAAGTATTTCTGGTTTAATATTCAATGAAGCAAAAACTAAAATGCTACCTATATATACACGAAAAAATATTTTCATTAGTGATTTTACTAAATATGTACCCAATTCAGGTCAGATAACTTATTTAGGTATAATACTATCTAAAGATATTAAATCTATTATATATAATAATTATAATACCTGTTTTCTTAATATACAAAACCTTTTTAATACCTGGAATAATATGTTTTTACTATGGAGGAGAGACTTACAATTATTAAAATGATAATATTCCCCAAGATTTTATACTTAATACAATCAATAATACTTCCACCTACAAAAATAATTATCAAGAAACTGAATACACTAATGTTAAATTTCCTATGGGCACCTAATAGACCTAGGATTGCATTAAAGAAGCATACTAATAGCTGGTCTCAAGGGGGTATTTCTTTTCCAGACTTTAATTTATATACTATCTCTTCTATTGTAAAAGTTATTACTTTATTAATAGATCAGTCATATGTTGCAAAATGGAAAGATTATTGGGAGCTAATTAGTATGCACTTCATGAAAATCTCCTTAACACATAAAAATATGATTGTAAATAACTCCATGTTATGGTTACTAAAGGAATTTTGTACTTCACCTATTACACATAAACATATGGTTTGTTACCCATTAAATATTATTATTAGCTATCGTAACTTTATATTCATGCACCCTAAGTATAGGGAATGGAATTTTATTATATTCCCTATAATGTATACCCAGGGTATGCTTTTGTCATCTACTTCTGAAGGAACTCATTTAGCTATAGATAATGATCTAAAGTACTGGTATCAGTTGATATCTGATAATAAAGTTAAAAATCTAGATTTCTTAAAACAAGAATTTGATCTAAGAGAAACTTGCTGGTTAGAGGTTCAGACCTTTAGACAACATCTCATTAATAAAATAGATCTAATGTCTATAACAGTTAAATAATCTATTCCAACACTGATTGATTACTTGATATTAAATTTACAACATAAAGTTTCTGATAAAGGTAAACTTTCATACATACATAAAATTATCAGACAAGAAACTTTTTACAGTGTAGATTCATACTGGAATTATTTCACTTCTATTAATGGGGACCCACCAAATCAACAAGATAAACAATATATATTGGAATCTGCCTATAGAACTACGTCTTCCATTGTCTGGAGACTTTATACATGGAAATTTTTACATAGATCTTTTTATACACCTTTGATGATGAATAAAATAAATAATAAAGATAATCTATATAAGAGATGTAATGTAGAAATTAATGCTGACTGGGCTCATATGTTTTATGACTGTATAAAATTGAAAGAATACTGGAAGTCAATTAATGAATTTTTGCAGGCTCTTTTTACAGATAATTTCATTATTTCTAAATCTCTTATATTATTCAACACACCTGTACCTCAAAGTGTTAAAAAGGTTAAGCTTCCCTTGTTATGGTCTATTCTAGCAGTGGCTAGGAAAATAATAACCAGAAATTGGATTTCAGATACACCTCCTTCGTTCAATGAATTTAAAATGTTATGAATATAGTGTGCCATATGGAAATAAACACAATTAGGTCAAGAACAACTAGAAAAACATCTTATTATATTGTATGGGATAATTTACAAAATTTGCTAAAAAAATCCTAATTTCAATAGCATGGTATTTTAGTTTAATTAATTGATCTGATTGTAGTGGATGTCTTTGTAAATACTTTAGTTGTTTTGTTGAATGTTATAATCATATCTATTTTTAATTACTTGTATAAAATTGTTATGATATTTCTCTTGTATGTTAAAACAATAAACCTATTTTGAAAAAAAAAAAACACACCAGAAACATGGAACTCTCTACAGACACAAACATTTCCTGGACACTCACACTACATGGACACTAGCCACTACTTACCTCTTACCCTCTCTTTTATATGGAGCCCCAGTTCTCAATAACCTACAAACCTATCTAAGCTCAGATCTTGCTACAACAAAATTGTTAATTTTGCCATCAATGCAAAATACTCTTTGCATCACTGCATAGCCCTCCAGAGTCTCAATTGCCTTGAATTTCCACTTCACCTTACCTCATTCAGCTAATCACAGCACATAAAATCATTAATGCATCCATGACCTCCCCAGCATTAAATACAATCTTCAGATCATAGATTCCAAACAGACCTCTTAGGTCAGAAAATAAACACCGTGTTCAAGAGCATCATCCCATGAAAGCAGTCGAAAAAACCTATACTCCTTCTCCACAGCTAAAATCTGGAACACCCTCCCCTTATCTTTAAGTTCCAACTACAGTCTCACAACTTTCAAAATTGCACTTAAGGACCACCTTTCTAAATCCTGGATATGCTCCTGCTCATCCCCATGCTGATAACTTGGACTTCTTCTTCACACTTCTTCCTCCCTCCATTCATAATATTAACTCTGTCTTCTTTAATCACATTACTTTAAGCTCTTACATGTCCTCTCTCGTCCCCTATCATTCTCTTAACTCTGCCTGACTAACCTAATATACTATTTTCTCTTAATCTACTTCTCTTCTTCCATATTCCTACTACTACACCCCTTCCTTATTTTATTTCCTAAACTACCTTCTCTACTACTTCAAATTTTTCTTTTGACTACTCCAATAATTTATGCCACGAATAACATAGTCACTGCATGTAAAATAATGTAACTATACTATGTAGGTAATTTTATGCTTATATTTATGCTACAGATAAGGTGAATTTTTTTCTGCTACTGTCAAGTGAATGCTTTTGTTTATACTACTACAATTTATCTTTTTGTTTCACTTTTTGTGGAGCTTTTCTCCCCAGGCCTCCACTGAAACGGGTTCTTTATGTCCCAGTTGGACTTTCCCAGTAAACAAATGTCAAATAAATAAATAAATTAATAAATAAATAACATTTTGAAATTTGTGTATGTTGAAAGTTCATTGGTGGTGTTAGCAATGTGATTTCTTCAGTGCATGATCCTTTGGCGAAACCGTTTTCTATTTGATTTCTTTTTAATTTTCGTGTAGTAGATCTCAACTTCAAAGAGTATAAAGGTATTTAATTCTGCTGTTCTGAATAGCATACAAAGTCCTGTGTTAACTTCTGTTGAGTATGTTCTTCTTTCGGCTTTTCCCAGTTAGGGGTTGCCACAGCGGAACTCCAGTCCGTTAATGATTGGCAGTAAATTTTTTATGGGTGCCAGCTCGACATCCAACCTTCAGCGAAGGCACGCCCATTCTACGCATGTCTTTTGAATGCTACTCGACCATGGGGAGGACATGCAGACTCCACACAGAAGGCACTCTAGCCGAGAATCGAACGGGAGAACCTCTTGCTGTGAGGCAACAACACTACCGCTGCACCACCGTGGCTAACTCAATAGAGTTTTCATAGGTATATGCACACCACCACCCCTGCCACCTAAGTTATCTTCCTTTCTCCGTCTCTTTACTTTATTTCACTCTGTTCATACATTTTCTGACCCAAGTCCCTTTGAATCTATGTTCGCACATAAAAAAAAATACAGCAAACGGCTAATAATCGAACATTAAACAGTGAAAGTTTAACATTCCGAAAAAGCTTAACACCAAAAAATAATTTATCGAATGGCCATAGCTGGCCAACAACCAGGAAGTACCACAATGCATATGGTAAGTGAATGAAACCTTTTGTAAATTTGCCCTATTCTCACTGTAGTGCAATCTTGGAGTTGGTGTATATAGTTAGGGGGTTAGGGGTGTGGAAGGCAGAGCTCCCCCACCTTGGTTGGTTATGTTCGTGTTGTTGGGCAACTATGGCCATTCAATGAATTATTTTTCACTGCTAAGCTTTTTCAGTATGTTAAACTTTCACTGTTTAACATTCAGTTTAGTAGCAGTTCAATGTATTTTTTTTAGATGCACAAACATAGACCCAGTCCCTTTACAAAGTGTCATCTTATGGATCGTCCTAGATCACAGACCTACTTTTAGCTACCCTTTCCTGCCTTAAACCTTCTCTCTTATTTGTCTTACAGTAACTACCTGGTGCTGAAAAAGTCCCCAGTGGCTAAGATACCTAAGGGATAAAACAAAGAGGAATATCCTCCTAAAGAACACTATTATTTTCACACCAAAAAAGAACATTTCCAAAATTTTCCAGAATTCTCAAACTCCTGCCCTTTTTACTGCAAAAAAGTGTTATTTTGCTGTGACTATTTGCAGTTATATAGAGTAGAGTGTGATATTCTTCTGTAACTGTATTACAATTTTGTACATAATAGTCTTGGGAACAATATAGAAGCTGCAGAAGAATTCTTCTCATGGGCTTCATCCAACACTCATCAAGAAAGTATCATACTAAGTGACTTTAACATAGATTGGCAGACCATAGAAAATGATGATAATACCACCAACTTATATGGTTTATTCAAACTTACCTCAACCCCAAGAAGACACAACAAAGTCACAAACAGAGAAAGCACAACTGAACAGATACTAACAAACAATCCTAAAAACATTACCAAAATTGGCACCCTCCCAGAAATTCTTACTGATTATCTCCCCATTTTTGCTATAAGCGACAACACACCCCTACAAAATACCAATATAATAACACATGTAACCTCATTATTCCAGGCTGATTCTTTCATCACCAGCTTGAAAACAGTAAACTGGAAGGTGTTTCAAACTACTAATCTAGATGAAGGTCATTGCCCTTTTTAACTCTTCATTTATCAACATTCTGAACTTCCACACTCCATCAGATCTAAGCACATTAAAACTAACCCTGCACCCTGGCTATAAAAAGGCACTAAACTATTAATGAAAAACTGAGAAAAACTATGGAAAGAATGAAAGTTAAGCAAAAACAATTCTGATCAGCAATTACACAAACAGATGACGAATGTAACTAAAAGTACGAGAAACATACAAAGAACCCACTTCACTAGATTATAAAGGGAGAATCTAAAAATATCCCAAGGCCTTCTTGACTACTATTAACCACTTACTAAACCCAGGCCAAGAATCCCAATACACATCTTGCATACTAGATCCAACAAATAGTATTGCTCACTAATTTAACCCACATTTTATTCAGTCAGTAATCTCTTTTATCAACATCCCATCCACCCCAACCAGTAATCACCCCCCAGAACCATAAGACACCTCCATTGCTTTCTCTTTTCAATGAGTACCCACTTCCATTGTCAAGAATCTTCTCCTAATACTAAAGCCCTGCACCTTTGTCCTTGACAATATCCCAGCAAAATATATCAAAGTAGCAACAGAAGCCTTAGTCTACCCGATATCAATCTTAACAACTTAATCCCTCAAAAAATGTTATGTATCCACCTAGTGAAAAAAAATCATATATCTTGCCATTGCATAAGGGTGGAACATTAAATGATAGTAATTTTATCCCCTCTGTCAAAGGTCTTAAAAATGCATTCAAATGTAAGTTGTCCGTTATATTTCTGACAATAACCTCCTCACCCCCAACTCAACACAGTTCTACCCAAACCATAGTACCACAACTGCTCCTCTAAACTTCATCACCTCCATAAACCATAGCAGAAATAATGTTAATTTTGTATCAGTGGCATTCCTAGACATGTCCAAGGCATTTCACACTGTGGCACATCATGAACTGCTACTCAGGTTATCCTGTCTAAACCTAGAAACCACTTCATTATCCTGGTTCCAAAGCTACCCATCAAACAGAATGCAAGCTGTAAAATGGCAAAGTGATATCTCGTCCTTTCTCTCTGTAACAGCTGGAGTTCCACAAGACTCAATTCTAAGCCCTCGGCTTTTCAATATTTTCACTAATGATCTACACAATGCAATTAGACATGCATCTGTTATTCAGTATGAAAACAACTCCACACTTGTTTGCTCAGCAGATAGCTTAAATAAACTACAACAGCTCACTCAGGAATCACTCAGCTCTGGTTAACCAAGTCACAGTTATTGCTAAACCCTAACAAAACTAAACTGATCCTATTTACCCCCAGACAAGCTGCTAGCAAAAAACAATCTTTTTCCATCACTTCATACAACAATACCAAAATAAAGATTGTAAGCAATACCAATCTACTAGGTGTCATCACTGATGACAATCTAAAATTTGACCACCACATAAAAACAGGCAATAAAAAAAGAATCAGAAACTAAGGACCTTCTGTAGAATCAAAACAAACTTGACAAAGTTTGAGCAACCATTGCATCAACTTTTCTACTCCCTACTCTTCTCTATGCCACCCCATACTTATTAATTTGAATGCCACCACACACTCCTCACTAGCCCACTGTTATAACAAAATAGTTACATTTTCTTCAAATCACAGCTACATAACCCACCACTATATATCTCTAAAACAAATTGCTTGAGCTTCAACACTATTTTATTCACCCACAGTTAGTAGTCACCCACAAACTTGTATACCACCCTGATAAATGCCCAAACCTAAACAACATAATAGAGTACTATACCCCAAGTTGACTATGCTGCTCTACTGACAAACTCTTGCTATCTGCAAACATATCCTATAACTATATTGGAGATGCTTTTGATTCTTCATATACCTCGAAAGAATTTAACTCACTATCTCTAGTTCTCAGTCAAATAGAAAATTCTAACTCTTTTAAAATTCAGCTGAAGATATACAATATCTCTCTGACACATGGCTATGCTCATGCACCACTCCTGGCTGAACATACCATAGCTAACTACAAATTATTTTCTCCCTCTGTCTAATTCTACTTTCTTTTTTTATCCACATACTATATCCCTCTTCTATATTATTTTTCACGCATGTATTCCTCCATCTAACTCCACTCTGTACTACATCCACCATAATGTTCTTCATTCGTTTTCTATTCATTCTTTCTAGCCACAATATCTCATTTCTGTCCACATAACATATACGTCTTCTGAATGACCCTTTATTGCTCTCTAGCTAAGTCCTTTCTTATACTCGCCACCATGTTGTTCATCTTTACTTTCTATTAATTTGTATTACAACCACATATCTAGGATAGCTTCATAATTGTAAATAGTAATAATGTATTAGACTTTGCTGTCTGTATTCTACTTGATGTTTTTGTCTGTGATGTTATGCTTAATATGTTTGAACTGTAATTGACTGTGGTTCTCCCTGGGCCTTCACTGAAATGGGGCAAAGTCTTGCTCTGTCAGACTATCCCAGTAAACAAATGCAATAAATAATGTAAGTAAATTAATAAATCTTCTGGTCTTTCCACTTAGTTCAGAATCCATGAGCAGCCTGTGGCCACTTAACACGCATCCCCAGACACCCAGCCATAGGTAAAACCTGAAGAGGATAGTAAAATGAAGAAACATGAGGTCTATTTGTTCCAACATCTTTACAGTAAATGCTTTGAGTATAGCAGTCACATGACACACACAACTTAAACTGTTGAAAAGATAATGCAATATCCTATGTCCCTCATTCTTTAAAATGAAAAAAAATATATAATATGGCTTAAGTTGTAGTTATTGTTCACAGACATTTTTGGAATATTACCTATGTAAGTATTCTAGCTTTTAAGTATTTTTGCATGATATGTAAAATAAAATGTTAACAAGATGTTCCAAATTTTAGATAAAATATTATTCTGTACTTTAACATTCTTAGTCCCATCTTCACACTGACTACAGTCTATATATCTGTGCAGATTTTGATGAATGTTACATGCCTCAAATTGTGATTATGCTTTTATTGTTACTGATATTTATTTTATTTGACTAATTAATTAAATTTACTACTGGTAACCAGGTTGGTGAACTAGCCTGAAGACACTTTTCAGCCACAACCTAGGTACTTAGGCATAATGAAACTGATAAGTATACAGAGCAAACATGGGTATAAAGACATTAACAATAAATGTATATTAGCAGACTAATAAAGAAAACTTGAGACTGATTATACATGATGAGCAAAACTTTGTTAGATTATGTTTCACATTACTGAGGTTAAAACAGAGTAACTATTATTACTGCTCAAGATCTGAGTTGTTTGGCTTCTGTTACCTACCTACAATCAACTGCATTACTAGCTGAGTTAAGTTCAAACTTGCAGTGTTAAAGATTGTACTGCATTTTATTTTTCTGTCTATTTAATTGTTTCATTGAATATTGTGGTCTGTGTCTCCCTGTAGTTATTTATTTTTCTATTTAATTGTTTCATAGAATACTGTGGTCTCTCTCTCTCCTTTTAGTAAGTGGGGGGGGGGGCATTGTATTTCACTTCATTGATATCCAGTGTTAAACTCTTAGCCTAGAGGGTTTCTCTGTTTATAAGTGTTAGTCACATATCTTTGAATTTATTGCTGCTTAGTATCTGAGTTGTTTGGCTTCTGCCACATACCTACAATCAACTGCATTACTAGCTGAGTTAAGTACAAACTTGCAGTGTTAAAGATTGTACTGCATTTTATTTTTCTGTCTATTTAATTGTTTCATTGACTATTGTGGTCTGTGTCTCTCTCTAGTTATTTATTTTTCTATTTAATTGTTTCATTGAATAAGTAGTCTGTCTCTCTCTCTCTCTCTCTCTCTCTCTCTCTGCAGTAAGTGGGGGCTATTGTGTTTCACTTCACTGATATTCAGTGTTAAACTCTTAGCCTAGAGGGTTTCTCTGTATTTATAAGTGTTAATCACATATCTTTGAATGTATTACTGCTCAATATCTGAGTTGTTTGGCTTCTGCTACATACCTACAATCAACTGCCTTACTAGCTGAGTTAAGTACAAACTTGCAGTGGTAAAGATTGTACTGCATTTTATTTTTCTATTTAACTGTTTCATTGAGTACTGTGATCTGTGTCTCTCTGTAGTTATTTATTTTTCTATTTAATGGTTTCATAGAATACTGTGGTCTCTCTCTCTCTCTCTCTCTGCAGTTAGTTTCCTGCCCTCCCTCCCTGTTCTTGTTTTGGTATTAATCTTGGTGGCTTTGGAATTGCCTGCCCCTCCTGTAAATTTGTGTTTGAACACTTCTCCTGGGTCTATCTCATTTGCTCACTCAACCGAGTACAGTGAGATCATATTTTGACTTCAGACACTCCTACCAGTCCCATCTGTTCAGCTCTATCCCAGCTCTATTCCAGTCTAGTGTCACTAGCTCATTCTACCTAATACAGAGAGAACATTTGTGAAGGGCACGCCACTTAGGTCCTTAATTTTGAATTATCTTCTGTTTCTCCTTTCTCCCTTTCCACTTTCCAAAAAAAATAATAATTTCTAAGCTTGTATCCTGCCTTTCCTGTAGCTAGTCTAGTCCAGATACAGATTTGCTGTAACCAGGACTGTTTGTAAGCTTCTGAGCCCCCCAAGCCTTTCTGTGTTGGAAGGAAGCCTTCTAGCTTTTCAGTGGGAGTGGTAAGCACTAGGTAGCCTATTTGCCACAAGAGTGGTTTCTGGCCCAGAAATTGTAGTTTATTGGCCATTTGGCAGTTTTTCCATCTCTTTCAACTTTCTTGTTTAAAATCCCATGTTTGTGCTTGTTTCCCAGCTTTCCTGTAACTAGTCTAGTCCAGATACAGATTTGCTGTATCCAGGACTGTTTTTAAGCTTCTGAGTGTCCCAAGCCTTTCTGTGTTGAAGGGAAGCATGCTGGCTTATCAGTGGGAGTGGTAAGCACTAGGTAGCCTATTTACCACAAGATCCAGGTACAGATTCTTAGTTTTAGCACTTGAATTTGCTTATTCGTGCTCAGCACTTGTTCAGAACTTGTTGTTAGCACTAAATAAGCTACAAATTACTGCAGCACTCAACCTTCCTCTTTACCTAGAGGAAAACAGTTTTTGTACTTACTTTCCTCACTTGCTTAGAGAAAAACAGCTCTTATACTCACTTTCTTCACTTATCTAGAGGAAAATAGTTTTTTATTCAGGCATGTCCAAGGGTCAGCTCCCAGTGTTATCTCCTATCTGATGAATTTGGGCATCTTGGGGCAATGTAGCAATTGCCTCATGTACACAGACAACCTTCTCCTCCTACCACCAACACCACAACCTGTGAGAGATGCACTTATCTAGCCAAACTGGAGGTAAAGCTCTCTCCAACCATGACTGAACTTGACAGTCAAGAGGAGAAGGTAAAGACTTGCACCACACCACACTCATCACCTAGTCCCGCTAAACCTACACCACCAACGTCCACACATAGAAACACAAAAACATTTGCAGAGGCTCTCAATAATAATCTGCTTAAGCAACAGAGACCTCCAAAACAGAAATGCAAGCAACTTCCACCCCCCAACACAACCCAAATGACACATAGCCCACAGACTCAGTGTGCCAATAAACCACAGCACATAAGGCAAAACAACGTACCCAGCACACTAGTCATTGGTGGCTATATAGTCAGGCACACTGATGTCCCACTCACCAGGCTAAATCAAGTACAAATATGACTCTGTCATTGTCCATGTTGGTGTGAACGACCTGAGACGTACCTCCCTGGACTACACGAAAAAAGACATGGAAGAGCTCTCCGATCTTGTAGCCCAGGCATGTATGACCCTAGACCTGAGCAGCATCCTGCCATCACCCAGAATGATACTGCAGTACAAGGACAAAATGATTGACTTCAACAATTGGCTAAGCTTCTGGTGTCATTCTAAGGGGATCCAGTATCTGTCTGCCTGGGACAACATAGTCGACAGACCACGATGCTTTGCCAGAGATGGCCTGCACCTGTTGCCCCTGGGATTCCGAATACTGTCTTGCCACCCCTATAGTGCCTTTTTTAGGCAAGGTTCAAATGACAAATTCACCACCATAACAGAAACAGCAAGCAAAAACTGAGGGTAATGCTACTCAGTGCTAGAAGTCTAAATCTCAAAATGCACTCACTCGAGACACTCCTTAAAATGGAGAACATTGATATCTGTGCAGTGACTGAGACCTGGTTCAAGTCTCTAGAGAAAACCCCTGCATTACCAGGCTATAACTCATAACACACTTTTCGGCTATCTAACCTGGACCAGAACACCAAAGGCGGAGGTGTGTCCATATTCATTAAGGATAGCCACACTTCCAGGCTAGTTGTGCAGCATAATGCATCTGAGGTTATCCAAGTGCAACTACAACTAACACTGGGCAAAACTGCAATCCAAATTGTAGCTTGCTACAGATCCCCCACCATGCCCCAGGATTCCCACTCCTCTTTTCTTGATATACTGGAAAATATAGGGTTCAACCAAACACCCTAATAATGGGCAATTTCAACTACCCCATCATTAACTGGGAAAACTACTCATGTACCAACTCCTTTGCTCAACGCTTTCTGGAATTCATAAATTCCAGTGCCCTGGATCAACTTATCCACACCCCCACTAGTGGTAACAATATCCTAGACCTAGTCATGAACAACATAAGTGATCGGTGTTCCACACCTGAAGTCAACTCCTCGTTGGTCAGATCCAACCATAAGCTAATCACCCTAGATATCCGCATCCTGCTCCCACCCACCAATAAGGAAACCATGGTAAAAAATTTCTCCAAAGCCAACTTCATGCTTCTTAAGACAGAAATGGTGAACTTCATGACACCCATGCAGATGGACAATACAGTTACGACTGCTGAATCCTACACAAATGCACTCTATAAACACTTACATGAGTGCATGGATTGTGCTATCCCAAACAGAACCAAGATGCTATCATCCAAAAAAAGGAAGCCAATTGGGTAACTGGGTGGTTCCCTGCCATAAACAAACTCTACAAAAGAAGGAAGAAACTGTTGCAAAAGAGAGTAAAATCCCATGAGTGGAGGAGTTCCCTGGTCATCCTCAGTAAGAAGCTGAGAATCCTTATAAGATCCTCCAAAGCTAGCTACGAAAACAAAATTGACACTGATTCTAATGGCAACCACAAAGCATTCTATAGCTATGTCAAAAATCTCAATGGTAATACCCAGATCTGCTCTGAGTTACAGCACTACGGCATGAAAATTACAGAACCACCTGATATTGCCAACATCCTGCCAGGTACGTTCAGTGCTAACTTTACCCCCTTCTCACCCCCGAAAGGGCCCATATCTATACAGGAAGAATGCAGAGTCCCTGTAATCATATATATGCAGGTAAAAGCTGCACTTTCTAAAACCAAAAACACAGCATCCATGGGACTGGACAACATCCCAGGCTGCGTTTTACATGAACTTCAGAACGAACTGGCTCCCCACCTAAGCACCATGTTCAATCATAGTCTCACGTCAGGCTTTTTGCCCACTGAATGCTGCACAGCAACAGTTATCCCACTCCACAAAGGGGGAGCCACCACTGATCCTGGGAACTATCGCCCTATTAGCCTGACGAGCCTGGTCTGCAAGGCCATGGAAGGTATCATTATGGAACTCATAAACAAAGACATTGGTAACTGCCAAACTCTGGACCCCACCCAGTTTGGGTTTGTGAAAGGCAGAGCATGCCTTCTGAACCTGATTGACTTCTTTGAGGCAGTCACCAAAGCTGTAGACAAGGGTAAGGTGGTTCACACAACCTTTCTTGAACTCGCCAAGGCTTTCGACACCATCCCCCATTCTGTAATTATAGCTAAACTCACTAAACTAGGTATAAATCCCTAAGTCACAAGATGGGTTGCCAACTGGCTCACTGAAATAACCCACACTGTAAAAGATGCAGACTCCAAATCTGACTTTAAACCAGTGACAAGTGGAGTACCACAGGGTTCAGTCCTGGGACCTCTCCTGTTTGGTATCTACTTCTCTGAAGTACAGGCTACCACAGAAGGCCTCTGGCTAACGAAGTTCACAGATGACTGCAAACTAGGAGCCATAGTTGAGTCCCCAAATGATGTGGACATCCTACAGAAGGGCCTTACTGAGACAGATGCCTGGTGTCAGAGGCATGGCCTCAAGCTCAATGCCAAAAAGTGCATTGTCATCCCCTTTGGTAAAAACTCTGTACCCATGAACTACCACATAAATGGCAGTCTACTTAATGCCAAATGTGTGATAAGAGACCTTGGGACCCAGGTGGACGGTAGTCTCTCCTTTGATAATCACATCGCCACAGTAGTCAGGAAATCATTCTATGTGGCACACCTCATCACAAAAGGGTTCTCATCCAGGAAAAAAGAGGTCATTGTTCACCTCTACTCAGAACTCATTAGACCCATTATAGAGTACAACACCCCTTTTGGAATGTACCTCACAAGACATCTGCAGCAGCTGGAAAGGCCACAGAAGTACCTCACAAAGGGGATTACTGGCCTCAAACAGATGCTGTACACTGACTGTCTCAAAAAAAACCAGATTTACTCTGTAGCATATTGCCTACTCCAAGGAGATCTCTGCCTAACATATAAAGCTATGTTAAACCCAGAGCTGTTGGACATGGTACACCTAAAGAAATCCCAATCCCTCCGAGCTACATGCTCTAGGGACCTAAACCTTGTCACCACAATAAACAGGACATGCTGGAGGGATAGATTCCTGTCCCAGAGACTTCCTATACACTGGAACAAGCTACCTATCTATGTCAAGCAAAGTTCCTCATTAGCACTATTCAAGAAAAATCTTTATGAGTGGATGGGAAATAGGAAATACATCCCAGGGATCACTTCTGTGGCTCTGCATGACAGGGGTCACAGGAAATTAACTTTCTTGCATGGCATAAGCCAGGGAACCTTGTTGGCTAGGCTTACTTAGGCCTTTGGGCCGATAGCCTAGTACCTATCTATGAACTAAAATTACGTAATAAGGAGGATAAAAGCCTATGTTTATTATATACAAGGAATAAACTCACATACAAAACTTTGAGTCAAACTAAGGTATAATTGTTTGAACTAACTAGGAGTATGTTGATGTAACCAAGGAAGATAAAATACCATGTACATTTTATATATATATATATATATATATATATATATATATATATATATATATAAAAAACAATCTCAAATGCAATAACCGCACACAGAGTAAGCAGAGTACGCAGTTGGGTGTGGGTAATGTTGGATTTACCCATGGTTGGTGTAGTTTGGTGACCAAACAAGTCAACTGTGGGTAAATCCAGCATTACCTACACCCAGCTGTGTGGGTTATTTATATTATATAATGACATTATTTAAGAAAAAAGTTAGTTACTTTCCTTAAATAATGTCCTTGTATAAGGATGCCATGCTACTCTTCAGTGTTTTTACCCAGTATCCTGGGGCTTTCCTGATGTACTGTGCATGTGTATGGGACTTACATTCCCACTCTTGCACAGTACATCCATGCTTTGGCAAGAAAGCAACAGAGAAAGGAAGATCTTCGTTACTTCTTTAATTTTTTTTTTTTTTTGTTAAGAAAAAAAAATTGCTATCCGGACAGTTTAGTCCCTTAAACATGAAAAAGGAGGAAAGTAAACCATATGCAAACTGAATAACACATATCTGAACCTAGGAAGTCTGTGAGATTCTAACTATATGTATAGTAACTACTTCTTAGAGAGTAAACTTGTTCCTTGGTGGGGAGTTTTCTTTTTAATGGTGGGCATTAGCCCTCTTCCACAGTCTGATAAGGTAAAAGTAGCAAGTAGACATGTGGATCTTTGTGATATTGGCAGCATAGTTAGAGCCCATAGAATGTTGCAGCAGTCCTTGGAATATGTTCATAGGTAAGTATTAGGCACCTATTCCCTGCCCATCACCACTTTCCTCATTCTTTTGCACAATGTAGTACTCTGGAGGTGGGATTACATCAAGAATCAGCTCCGATCCCTTTCTTATTTGCAATGGTGATAGACAGACGAGATCAGACAGGAGTCCCCGTGGACTATGATGTTTGCAGATGACATTGTGATCTGTAGTGAGAGTAGGGAACAGGTGGAGGAGACCCTGGAGAGGTGGAGATATGCTCTAGAGAGAAGAGGAATAAAGGTCAGCAGGACTAAGACAGAATATATATGTGTGAATGAGAGGGAGGATAGAAGAATGGTGAGGATGCAGGGAGTAGAGGTGGCAAAGGTGGATGAGTTTAAGTACTTGTGATCAACAGTTCAGAGTAATGGTGAGTGTGGAAGAGAGGTGAAGAGAGTACAGGCAGGATGGAGTGGGTGGAGAAGAGTGTCAGGAGTGATTTGTGACAGACGAGTACCAGTAAGAGTGAAAGGGAAGGTCTACAAGAGGGTAGTGAGACCAGCTGTGTTATATGGGTTGGAGACAGTGGCACTGACAAAAAGGCAGGAGTCAGAGCTTGAAGTGGTAGAGTTGAAGATGTTAAGATTTGCACTGGGTGTGATGAGGATAGACAGGATTAGGAATAAGTATATTAGAGGATCAGCCCAGGTTGGAAGGTTTGGAGACAAAGCCAGAGAGGCAAGATTACGTTGGTTTGGACATGTGCTGAGGAGGGATGCAGAGTATATTGGGAAAAAGATGCTAAGGATGAAGCTGCCAGGTAACAAAAAAAGAGGAAGGCCTAAGATAAGGTTTATGGATGTGGTGAGAGAGGACATGCAGGTGGTTGGTGTGACAGAGCAAGATGCAGAGGACAGGAAAAATGGAAACAGTTGATCTGCTGTGGCGACCCCTAACGGGAGCAGCCAAAAGAAGAAGAAGAAGTACTCTGAGTCCTAACCTCTGTCTTGTAGAGATGCCTATGATTTTCTGTAAACTCATTAGTATGAGCCTTTAATATATTACAGTTTCAGCTGTAAAGCTTCACTAATTCCATTTGCTTCCATACAGCCATTCTGCACAACTTTCAGAATCCATAGACTTATCTCCTTCCTTCAACACAGAAAGACATTTAGCATTTCCTTCATATCTTTTTCCTTCATCAAAGAAAAAAACATTTAGCATTTGTTTCATCATACAATTTCTCTTTAGTCGGTTTCTTTCTTAGTAAATGTAAAACACTATCCTTGGTTTTCTATTAGTAACATAGAAGATATACTACCTTGCATTGGGATTTTCTTTGTCTAAGTCACTGTGCTACAGACAAACATTCTTCTTGTAGTCACATATTTCTGTATTGAGAAACTGACAAAAACAATTTCTTGTCAGTGCACTGTTATATCTCTCCGTCTAAGTTTTAATTTTCTATGCTATCTTTTTCATGTGTTCCTTACTCTGTGATTAATGAGGGCTATATTTTATGTATTTGAATTCTCATTCATTGATAAGCTTCTGAAGTTATTTTTAATATCTTTATTAAATATGACATTTTTTTAAATGCAACACAGGTACATATACAGTAACTAAAAAAAAAACCTATAATAATACTTTATTTTTACACAGTATACATTTTAACAGTTTTCGAGTGGTGCAGTGGTCAGCGTTGCCACCTCACAGCAAGAGGTTCTCCGATTCGATCCTCGGCTGGGGTGCCTTCTGTGCGGAGTCTGCATGTCCTCCCTGTGGTCACGTGGGTTTCCTCTGGGTGCTCCGGTTTCCTCCCACATCCCAAAGACATGCTGTAGGTGGATTGGACACTCTAAATTGACCCTAGGTGTGAGTATGTGCATGTGTGTGCCTTCTGTGGAAGGTTGGGCACCGGGCTGGCAACTTAACGCTGTAAAACTCCACTGCCAATCATAAGCGGACAGGTAATCTGCTGTGGTGACCCCTAACCGGGAAAAAGCCGAAAGAAGTAGTATACATTTTAACAGTTTTCATTCACTCCAACAGTATAAAAATCACCCAATTCCTGCCATTCCTTAAATTTCACTCCTACCCCTGAACATTATTCTGCATATATTGTTCGGACAAATTCCATTTATTTCAATGTAATTTGCTCCTTCCCTTTTCTGAAGACCCCATTTCCAGTTATTTTATCTCATTTATTACAGTTGGTTCAGATTTTGATTTCCATTTTCTAGTAATTGCTCTTTTTGCAGTCAATGGCATTAAAATAAGACCTTACTTACTATTTCTGGGCAATTAAGATCCTATATCCCATCTCAAAAGAATCATTCCTTAGTTATAACCATTTCCTTCTGCAACATTTCTGACCAAGTATTCTAAAGGGAATTTTTAAAATCTGCCAATTCATTACATTCCCAAAATACATGTTCCCAGTTACCTCTCTCTTTCCACCACACCTCCATCTACCTGAGCAATAATTCTCTGAAGTCTTCTTGGGGAACAAAAATACATATCCGAACACTTCCTAGTGAAAATTAGAAATCTTCTGGATTTTCTCTCAAACTTGGAAGCTATATAGATGTCCTCCAATTGTTCCTTTGCATACTGCCTTTCCATTTCCCAATCTTTTCTAACTTCATCTGATTGATTCTTATAATTATTGTGCCATATTTTATATGCTGTACTAATTATCCCTTTCTAACAGCAACTTCTATTCTGGACTCAACTAAGATACTACCAGAGCTGGTCTTTCATTTAACAATTCCCTGTACCTTTCTCTTTCTCTATACTCTGTTATCATTTCTTTTTAGGGAAGCTAGTGTCTAACCTGCATTCCAAACTTCTACTTAGCCTCATCCTATTCTATCACTTTTCCATGTCTAGTTATTTGTTCCCAAAACCTTGGTCCTTTTGTTAATTTTCTCTAGTAAATTCTAGCCTTCTCTTGCCTATTTTCTGTACTGCTACTTTCAGTAATCACTATTGGTAAAATCTTTCTCCATTCCCATGTTGGCTTAGTTATTAGAATACATTCTGCTATTTTATGAATATAATATTGTCTCTCACTTTTTAATTTCTCCAAGTCTTTTGGGTTTCTAATACCATGACGGGAATGGACCCCATTTCTAAGTCAAAGTACGATTAAAGTTCATGTAATTAGTATTGTTTCAGTCTTTGATGTCAACCAAAAGTGTTCTTCGCTGCACCCGCAATGTGCCTGGTAATGACTCCTTCTGCAATTTGTATGGGGTTACATGTATTTGTAACATATGTAAATATGATTGTAAATTTTTTTTTATAAGAGCCGTTGCTCCTACTACTATTGAAACTGTCTGGGTATCTTTCTTCCACATTGCTGTCATTTCTGCTTGCAGATCCTGATATTTTAGGAATTTGTGTCTCTCTATACGCAAGACACTGTAGTCACTGGGTGTGGCGATTTCAATGATCAATGCTACTTTTGTCTTCTTTTCTTGGACCACTATATCTGGTTTTCTAGCATCTGTGTTTTGAACTGTTAGTAATGGGTGATCCCATGTGATGTAGACTTCATCATTTTCTATTATGCTTTGTGTCTTATACTTCTAGTGTTTTTCAGCCACTTCAGTACCATAATGTTTGCACAATCCTCAGTGCAACAGTTTTGCCACATTATTATGCCTTTCAGTATGCAGTCCTTCTGCCATTAGTATGTCGCAACAAGCAATGAGGTATGCAACTGTTTCCAGTTCTGTTTTGCAAAACCTACATTTGTCTGTTTCTCCCACATGTTCAATGGACTTTGTAAACCAATGTATACTCATATTCTGTATAACACCTGTTATGCACCTTAAGGACAAGCATCCAAAATCCAACTCTTTCGCCTTACCCCCCCCCCCCACACACATTTCATCATCATCATCAACTTTTTCCACATTGACTTACACATTTCTGCTTCTTTTATGTATAATAGCCGTAATTGTGTAGTTCTAAATTCTCCCTTCAGGTAAAGTAATCTTAAGCCACTTTGTTCAATGGGGTAAATCAACTCACCCCACTTAACTCCTGACCTCTTCCCCTCCCAAATCAATTCCTTCAACTCTTTGTTAATTATAGTCTATTACTTCTCTAGTTAATAACAATATGCCTGACCTGTGTTTCAAACTAAATGGATTAAAAACATTTTCACTGCTTGTATCCTACTATCCATATTCATAATCAAGAGCTTCCATTTTCTCAGTTATATTATCTTCTGTTTAGTTTCTTCTCGCATATCCTTAGCTGCCTTAATTGAATCTTTTTAAACACCATTATTAAACTGTTACTTGTAATATGGGCAGACTTACATTTATATAAAAGAAAACAAACCATATTAATTTGTTTACAGTTACAAACATTATCCATCGCATATATTCTCATATATTCTTTTGTACAATATAATCAATCCAGCATTACAGAAATTAATCAATTCCTGCCCTTTTTAAAAATACCTTTTATGAATTATCACTTGTGATATAAGCATACTTACACTTGCTTAAAAGTAATCAAACCATATTAACAACTTCACATTTACAAACATTATATAAGGCACATATTATTCTATTACAATATAATAAAACCAACATTACATAAATTGTTAAATTTCTGTCTTCTCTTAAGCCTCATTCCACCTCCAAAACATTTTTCTGCATGTATTGGTCTCACAATTTCCATTTTTGTTATGGAATTTACTCCTACCCTTTTCTAAAGATCCCATTCCCTGTTCTTTAATCTCTGGTATAATATTCACTGCTTCAAGTATGGTTGGTTTAGACTTTGATTTCTATTTATCAGTAATTGTTTTTGGCAGCCACTACTGCATCTAAGTAATTCAAACCCTGTATCCCAACTCAAAAAAAAATAAACAAATAATAATTTCCTCAATCTAACTCATTTGTATATTCCTAACAGAGTACTCTGCAGGGAAATTTTATAGTCTGCCAACTCATGACTTTCCGAGAACATATGCCCCCAGGTATCTCTTTCTTCCCAATTATACCTCTAACATTTGCCATCTACCTGAGAAAAAATTCTTTGGAGTTTGCTTAGGGTATATATATATATATATATATATATATATATATATATATATATATATATATATATATATATATATACATATGCAAACACATCCAAGCAAAAATTCTAAATCTTGTAGATTTTCTTGCATATTTGGGAGCCATACATATGTCCATACATATGTCCTCCCATTGTTTCTTTGTGAATTGCTTATCCAATCTCTCTATTCCCAATCTTTTCTAACATCCTCTGATTGATTCCTATAGTTATTGCACAAAATTTTATATACCTTAATTATCCCTTTTTAACAGCAGCTTCTGTTCTACATTCAACTAAAAACTCTATGAGTGCAGTTGTTTCAATTAGGATTCCCCTATCCCTTTCTCTGTACGTATACTCTGGTATCAATCCCTGATAAGGAAAGCAGTCTCTAGCTTGCAGTCCAAATGCCTTCTTAGCCTCTTCTAATTCTATTACCTTTCCCTCTTCACTTATTTGTTCCCTCAACAGAATCATTTCAATCCATACACTTAAATACCTTGTCTTATAATGTTCCCCTAAATATGGGTATTGCTAAACCAATTCTTGTGTGAGTAAATAGTTTCCTGTTATGTCCTTTGTTTTATCTTCACTGATTTTATGTCCTGAAAAACTTGAAATTGTCATAAAATATTATACAACATAAAGATTTCCTTTTCTGGATTTATCAAATACAGAATAATATCATAAGCAAATAAGCCTAACTCTTCATGATTACCATACCAGTTATATACTTTAATTTGTGAGTCGATTATTTTCTTTATTAAGGTCTCTTAATATAAAGCGAATATCAAAGGAGAAAGTGGACACCCTTATCTTGTTCCTCTCTTCAAACACAGCTTGTCAGAGGAGGAACAATCCCATTTTAATTCTTGCCGTGGGACTTTCATAAATCTTCAGTATTATTCCATCAGGGAATGCAAATACTGTCATTGCCCTT
The DNA here is from genome assembly GCF_019279795.1 of Protopterus annectens. NCBI lineage: Eukaryota > Metazoa > Chordata > Ceratodontiformes > Protopteridae > Protopterus > Protopterus annectens. The sequence goes on along the minus strand of NC_056737.1, from coordinate 456,043,199 downwards.
TTCATAAAATCTCATCTGACTCTATCAAATGCTTTCTCTGCTTAGAGACCCACCAACAATAGTGATTTTTTTTTCTTACACTCTACTTTCTCTGGCTTATCAATGTTCTATTAATGTTGTCAAATGTATGTCTCCCCTTCAAAAAACCACATTGCGCTCTATTTATCCATTTTGGTAACACCTTTCCCACTCTCTTACCTACTATAAACATAAGCGCTTTATAATCATGGTATAACATTGAAATGGGTGATGCTGGGTCTGAAGGGGTTTTATTTATTTTATTTTATTTATTTTTATTTTTTTATTTTACATTTGTTAACCGGGCTAGTCTAGCTGGATATATTTCCATTTTCAGTAGATGCCCGGGGAGAAAAGCTCCAAACAGATATAAAAAGTATGAAATATTGTTACATGGTAATAAAGGATTAATAAAAACAAAATAGAGAAGCATACAACAAGTAAATATTACATACAAAGGTATTAACACTTGAGAAAAGCAACAGTAAAAATATTTACACTGAAGAAAGCAAAAACAAATGTAGCACAGTAAGAATCATGTCCAAGTATTCACATCAGGTAGAAAGATTTTGGCAGTAAGTTAATTAGAGTTTAAACAGTGTCAGTCTTGCATACATAACTAAGCATTAAAATGTTTGGAAGTTTGGTTGGAAGAGGAAGAAACAGATGTGAAGAGGGTGGTAAGACAGGGTTGCTACAAGGGCAAAACCAGTGCATTTGGAGGTGTTTTTTAAGTTTTTGTTTAAAGAGTGGCAAAGGTGTGATTAGAGTTAGTTCATTGGGTAGCAGGTTCCAGTTTTTTCCTGCTGTGTTAGTAAACAGAGTCACCAGCCATATTATTAGACTTTGTTATGCTAGCGAGGAGTTTGCTAGAAGAATGTAGGGAGTTCAGATTTTTATAGGGGATTAAGAGCTTGAAGAATATAGGGGTGTTATTGGGTTGGTAAAATATCTTGTGGGCAATCATGAGTTGGGGTATTATCAGTTGGTTTTGAAATTCCAGCCAGTCTAGTTGCCTAAGATTAAAACAGTGGTGGGTTCTAAAGGGATTGCCAGTAGCGAATCTGGCAATGTTATTATAGGAAGTTGCTAGTTTGTTAAGGTTAGTTTTCTTTAGGTTGGTAAAAATAAGTGAAGCGTACAGAAGAGTCAAGATTAGATGGGAGTGAGCAATCTTGGTTCTGGCTGCTAGGATTAGGAAAGGTTTTATTCTATATAAGGAGCCTATTTTTCTGTTGACTGTTTTAATGGTGTTATTTATATGGTAATCAAATGTGAGGTTATTGTCAATAGATATTCCTAACAGTTTAGTGGTAGAGTCTGGAAAAATAATAGTGCCATTATTTGAAGAGATTGAGAAATCTATGGGGGAGGACTTGGTAGTGGGGGTAAAGAGAAGGAGTTTTGTTTTTTTGGCATTAAGAAGGAGCAGCGTTTTGTAAACCAAGTTTCTACAGTGTTGAAAACATTTTGAGTGAGAGAAAATAGTTCAGATGGAGAGGTTGCTGAGCATATTAGTGTGGAGTCATCTGCATATTGAATGCAGGTAGCTTGAGGAATTGCTACATGGAGATCATTGATAAATAATGAGAAAATAAGTGGTCCAAGAATGGAGCCCTGGGGCACTCCTATGGTGATTGGCAAAAAGGATGAAATTTGATTATCCCAGATAACTGCTTGTTGCCTGTTGCTGAGGTAGGATCTGAACCATTTAACAGCCTGAGAGTCAAAGGAAAGAGATTCAAGAATATTGATTAAGAGGGTGTGGTTTACCATGCCAAAAGCTTTAGAGAGGTCAATAAAGAGTGCCGATGAGAGGATGTTTTTATTACGGTTTCTATTGATGGTATCTGTAAAGGATAGAAGTGCAGTAGTGGTACTGTGTGATGGCCTAAAGCCATGTTGACAGTTTGCGATTATGTTATTTTGAGAAAGATGCTGTAGTAGTTGTTGGTGAATGCATTTTTCCATCATTTTTGCTAAGGGGGATAAAAGAGCAATTGGCCGATAGTTGGAGTAGTCATTTGAGTTCCCACCTTTATGTAATGGGATAATGTGGGAGATTTTCCAAATATCTGGAATAGTTCCTTCTTGGATTGTCCTGTTTATAAGGATGGATATAGGATAGGCAATTACTTTGGCTGCTTTTTGGAGATATTGGGAAGGTAGCTGGTCAGCAGAAGGAGTGCATGGCTTGAGTTTTTGAATGAATTTATAGATGAGAGTAGTAGAGATGGGTTGTAGTTTGAATTTAGGTAGAGAGTCTGGTGAGGTAGTGGGAAGGCTTGAGTTATCTGGAATGAGTTTACTAGCTAGAGATTGTATGGTCTCAGTGAAGAAGGAGTTAAAGGTATTTGCAGTTTGATGAGGGGTATTTGGATCTGCATCAAATGAAGTGGGTGCTTGGGAGTTACCTGGGGAAAGGAGCTTATTAATGCTAGACCAGAACTTCTGAGGATTATTTTGGTGAGTTTGTTGGAGTTTACAGTAGTAGTTTTTTTTAAATTCTGTTTAAATTCCTGCTACTGAGGTTGCATTTTTCGCACCAACCATTCTTCTATATTTCTTTAGAAATCTGCCTATTTAGGGTTTTACCATCTTTAGGTAATACAGCTACCACAACTTTCTTCCAACACACTTGTACCCCTCCTCATTTTTAATATTGTTAAATATAACATTCCAAATTTGTATAATTTTTTCCATCCCGTCTTCCAATCATCCACAGAAATACCATTTACTCATTGAGACTTCCCTGTTAATTGCTTACATATAACCATTTTTATCTCATCTCTTCCTGTCTTAGCTATTAACTGCTGAGCCTCATCTTCCTCTAATCTTGGCATAAATAAGTCCTCCATTAATATGTCCATTTGTGTCTTTTCTTGACCTTTACATTCCTCTGCTTTATACAAATTTTCATAAAATATCTGAAATGTCTCTGATATCTCTCTAGAACTCAGGTTATTTTTCTTGTCAAGGCTTCCTAAGTTTGGTGACAACCCTTTCTACTTTATGTTTTTCATCAAAGATACCCACACCTCCAGGTTAGTGGCAACGCACGAAGCATCGGAGACTATCCAGGTGCAACTAACCATAGGCAAAACTGCCTTACAGTTTGTAGCATGCTACAGACCACCCTCTCAAACTCAGGAACCCCACACAGCCTTCCTGAAGACACTGGAGAGTATGAATGTCTCTCCAAATACCATCATTTTGGGAGACTTCAACTACCCAAACATAGACTGGGAACATTACTCAAGCCCCAACACCCTAGCCCAAAGGTTCCTAGAATTCATAAACTCAAATGCAATGGAACAACTAGTCCCCATTCCCACAAGAGGAGACAATATACTAGACCTGATCATCACAAACATGGGGACAAAATTCTCCACACCGGAAGTATATCCCTCTTTGGTAAGATCAGACCATAAATTAATCTCACTGGAAATCCACATCCCGCCCCCACCCCCTGCACAAAAGACCACAGTGAAGAACTTCTCAAAAGCAAACTTCACACTTCTTATGACTGAAGTGGTATCCTTCAAGGCCCCTGGGCCAGTGGAAACCACAACCCACACTGCTGAATTCTTTGCAAATGCCTTCTATGGACACCTTCAAGAATGCATGGATCATGCAATCCCAAATAAAGCCAAGACCCATTCCCCAAAGGCAGGCGCCCGGTCTGGTGGACCCCAGCCATAAACAAACTTTACAACAGGAGAAGGAAGCTACTACATGACAGAGCAAAATCCCTAAAAGGGAAGGCGTCTCTGATCAGTACTAGCAAAAAACTACGATTACTCATAAAATCATCCAAGGCCAACTTTGAGAGAAAAATCGCAAAAGACACAAACGACAATTACAAGGCCTTCTTTAGCTATGTTAGAAACCTGGGTGGAAACTCCCAGATATGTTCAGAGTTAGTCCAAAATGACACAAAATACACTGAACCCACTGACATTACCAACATTCTGGCAGACAGGTTCAGTGCAAATTTCTCCTCCCCCCCAAAAGGAGAAATAACTATCCCAGCAGAGTGTAGCCTCCCTAACATCTCAGATGCCCAGGTGAGAGCCACCCTCTCTAAAGCTAAAAACACAGCATCAATGGGACCGGATGGTGTCCTGGGCTGTGTGCTACATGAACTCCAAGAGGAACTAAACCCACACATAAGGCTGCTGTTTAATCTTAGCCTTACTACAGGATACGTACCCAAAGAGTGGCGTACGGCAACAGTGGTCCCACTTCACAAAGGCATTGCTTCTACAGACCCTGGAAATTACCGCCCCATAAGCTTGACGAGCCTGGTCTGCAAAGCTATGGAGAGGATCATTATGGAACTCATAAACAAAGACATTGGGGACCTACAGACATTGGATCCTACCCAATTTGGCTTTGTCAAGGGCAGATCCTGCCTTTTGAACTTGGTCGACTTTTTTGAAACAATCACTAAGGCCATTGATGAGGGTAAGGCAGTTCACACAGCCTACCTTGACCTTGCAAAAGCCTTTGACACAATACCCCACTCGGGCATCATAGACAAACTCACCAGCTTAAATGTAAACCCATATGTCACAAGATGGGTTGCAAACTGGCTCAAGGACAGAACCCACAGGGTCAGAGTTGCTGGAGCTATGTCAGACTCTAAGCCAGTCACAAGCGGTGTCCCACAGGGCTCAGTCCTGGGACCCCTCTTGTTCGGCATTTATTTTTCTGAGGTACAGGCAAACATAGGAGGATTGTGGCTGACAAAGTTCGCAGATGACTGCAAACTGGGCGCCATAATTGATACTCCAGCGGACACAAACATCCTTCAGAGAGGCCTCATAGAAGCGGATAATTGGTGCCAGAGCCATGGCCTTAAGCTGAATGCCAAAAAATGTATAGTCATACCCTTTGTGAAAAACAAGGTACCAACTAATTACCACATAGGCGGTAATCCATTAAGTACGGAAGAGGTAATCAGGGACCTAGGGACCCAGGTTGACAGTAACCTCTCATTTGACACTCACATTGCCAAAGTGGTTAGGAAGACCTTCTATATTGCCCACCTTATCATGAAGGGTTTCACATCTAGATCAAGAGAGGTCATTGTGCCCCTGTACTCTTCTCTTATCAGGCCAATGATTGAGTACAGTGCCCCATTTGGGATGTATCTCACCCAACACCTGCAGCAGTTGGAAAGACCCCAAAAGTTCCTCACCAAGAGGATAAAAGGTCTTAAACATATGTCATATGCTGCCCGACTGAAAAAACTCCAGCTCTATTCAGTCACATACCGCCTACTCAGAGGTGATCTGTGCCTGACGTACAAGGCCATGTCCAATCCTGAATTAATGGACATGCTCCACCTCAGAAAATCCAAATCCATCAGAGCCACGAGAACAAGTGACTTAAACCTCAACACAGAAATAAATAGGACGTGCTGGAGGGACAGATTCATAACCCAGAGGCTCCCTACACTCTGGAACAGAATCCCAGTCCATGTTAGGCAGAGCCCCTCACTGACTCTATTCAAGAGAAATCTCGACGAGTGGATGGGAGATCGTAGGTTTACCCCGGGGGTCATCTCTGTGTCACTACTAGACAGAGGCATAGTAAACTAAACCCTAAAAGGGCGTAGTATTCTCATCCTAAGGGGTGGTGTAAGCCACATACACTCTGGCTAGGCCTATAAATGCCTTAGGGCAGATAGCCTAGTAAGAACCTATGAACCTATGTTGCCTAAGTTGTTGTGCTAAAAGATTTTGTGCTCTGGCGTTGCTATAAAAAATTTGATTCGAAAAATATTATACAAATACTCTGTTATTTTCCCTTTAGCATTTGCATTTGCTGCTGTTCTTGTTGCATTAGGTTCTCAATACCCAATCCTTAAATTCCTGTATCTTTAGCAGTTAAGTGGTTAAGTGTCAGGGTCTCACTTTTAATTCATTATTATGCATCTTTATTTTAGTTGTTAGTTGGTGCAAGATCTAAAATAGTTACTGGATGAGTGTCAACACTTTTAATTAAATACACATGTTCCTCTGAGATATAATTTCTGTCTAGTCTAGCCCACTTTTTGTACCATGAGGAATAATATGTAAATTCTGTTTAAATTCCTGCTACTGAGGTCGCATTTTTCATACCAACCATTCTTCTATATTTCTTCAGAAATCTGCCCTGTTTTGTAATATTTTCCCTTCTTGGTCCCTCTGATACACCCTGTGATTGCTGTAGAAAGCTGCATCTGAAAATACTGGGTGTATCCATTTTTGTTGCAAGTGGTAACCATTGAGGCTCCTTGATTACTGGCCCAGAGTGGGGACATCATATATCAGTGAGCAGTGGTGGAATATCAGTTGAACTTCTATAGCCTGTAGGCAGTTATGATTGAAAAGGTGTGTATTCTCAGCAGCCACAAGGTAAACATTCAGAGTTTCATTTCACAACAGTTTTATTTATTTTTTGTTAGTTTGGTTTAGTCAGGGAAAGAAGGTAAAGATGTCAGCAGAGGATTATGGCAAGCTGACAAATAACCCGTAGGCCAAGATGTGCAAAACCAAAGGACTGGTGCATGCCAGCCTAACTAAAGAGGAAATTATTTCAGCCTTAGTCACAGCTCAGACCAGCAACCAGGAGGATAACCAGTCTGGTGATGAGAATTTGCAGCCCTCAGAAACAGGACAGTTCACCTTTTCCTCAGAGGACTTAAAAACCCATCTGGAGTTAAACAGACTTGAACTGGAAGCCAAATGTGTGGAATTAGAATCAGCAAAGAGACTGCAGCATTTGGAGGCTGAAGAAAATGAAAGACTGCAGCAGGCAAAACAGATGAAATTAGAATCAGCAGAGAGACTGCGGCATTTGGAGGATGGAGAAAATGAGAAGCAGTGTCAACATAAGAGGGAGATGCTGACTCTTCACCAGGATCATGGAGGTAATGGGGAAGAGAAGAACTGAACCCCAGAAGCAATAAAAGTCAGTAAATTTCTTCCACAGTTTACAGAGGGTGATAATTGTGATAGTTTTATTCATATAGTTAAAATGATATGCAAACAGTATATGATATGCAAACAGTATAATGTTGACCAAGGGCACTGAGTACAGTTCCTGACCCCCTTACACCATAGTATAGCTGTAGCTGCTGTTTCTAAATTGTCTGATATTGATTGTTTAAACTATGACAAAGTTAAGAAATGTAAATTACTTTACTTGAATGTTTTAAGTTAACACCTAAAGCTTACAGGAAAAAAAGTTTTGTGAGCATAGATGCAAGGCAGATGAAAGTGTGCATGATCATATTGCTGAGTTAAGCACTTATTTTCATAGGTGGGTGAGTGGATCTCAGGTCATCACTTCTGAAGGGCTGGCAGACCTTTTGGTGAGGGAACAAGCCCTTAGCTGTTTGCCTGAGGACATGAGAATCTGGGTGGCAGACCAATAGTGTAATTCTGCAGATGAGCTGGGGAAAAAAGGGGATCTCTACTTAGCAAGCAGGGCATCACTGCACAGGAAAGGGCTACCCCGTGTTGCACATGGATATAAGAGAACCCATGGTGGGCTGCCTAAACTACCCCAACAGAGTCCACCAGTAACAGGGGAAGCCACTAGTTCAGGTACATGTCCATGATCAATGGTTAAATGTTGTAAATGTAACCAGTGGGGCCATGTATCATATAGATGTTCACGGAGGCAAGGTTGGGAACAAAAGGTGGGGGAGCCAGCAAGTGGGAATAACAGTATGCCAGTGGTAAGTTGTCAGGAGACAGCAGGGGTACCAAAGTATCATCAGAGTTTATATCCGATCTTAGTGGTGAAAAACATGCCACTGCTAAGAGAGGCCTAGCCTCTTGTATAACAATTATGAGGCCTGTAGTGATTAACAAGGAGCAGTACTTGCTTGGGCAGTCCACTCCAATCAGAGCTTTAGGAGGGACCCCATTCCAAATGCCTTTGGCTATGGTTCAGCTTGACTGGGTGGGTGGAAAAGGAAGCAAGCAAGTAGGTGTGTTTGAGGATATCCTTGCAGATATCTTGATAGGGAATTATTTTGATAATGCAGTACCTTGTGTGCATGCAGTTGCATGCAGTCAGGCTTGGAGACAGGCATGTGGGTCCAGTAGCCTGGGGGAGACCCAGACGGACCTCACACTTGAAGCCAGGTCTAGTGAGGTGGTTATTTCAGGGAAGGAGAAACCCTGTAGCAGTGAGCCTGAAGGTGAACCACAGCTGCTGGTAGTTACTAATGTTCCCTTGGACAGAGTGGCTGCAAGGGCGGAGGTGAATGGTAGTACCCAGGCTTACAGTGAGGCACTGCTGTCAGAGGATACCAGACTTCCTGTGGAAGGGGAGCTGGGAAAGGTCTCAAAGATAGAGGTGAGACAGACTCAGCTCTCAGACTGTACATTAAGAGGCTTGAGGGAGGTAGCTAGGAAGGTGCCTGATTCTTAAAGAAAATGGGAGTCTGTATACTTGAAGAAAGGGTTACCATACAGAGAGTGGACCCCTGAGGAAGGGCTAGAGGGTGCGATAATACAGCAGTTGGTGGTGCCTAGAGCCTACCATCTGGCATGTCTAGCTATAGCCCATGACATTCATTTTGCATGTCATATGGGCATAATGTATAGCAAGAGACGTATTATGCCGAACTTTTACTGGCCTGGGATTGCAAGGGATGTAACAGGGTACTGCAGGACCTGTGAGCAGTACCAAATAGTAGACAAGGCAGGAGACAAGGTCAAGGTTCCTTTGATGCCTTTGCCTGTGATTGAGGAGCTATGGATATTGTGGGGCCTCTGAGTATCCCAAATTCCCCAGGTAAGAAGTATATCCTGGTGGTAGTTGAGTATATTACTAGATACCCTAAGGCAGTGGTTGTATCCTCCATCAAGGCAGAGAAGGTGGCAAATGCTTTGGCAGATATTTTCAGCAGGGTAGGTTTCTTGAGAGAAATACTGACTGTCAGAGGTGCCAATTTCATGTCAGACCTGGTGGCTTATCTGTGGAAGCACTGTAGGGTGAAGCATCTAAAAAACACCTCTACCATCCTCACACTAATTGTGTTGTGGAGAGGTTAAACTCTACACTAAAGACCATGCTACAGGCATTTGTAGACCAGCTTGAGAGACATTGTGACAAACATTTACCCCATCTGCTTTTGGCATACAGAGAGGTACCCCATAAATCCACAGGTTTTCATCCTTTGAGTTGCTGTATGGGCATAGGGTGAGGGGGCATTTAAATTTGATTAATGATGAGTGGGAGGGTGAGTGTGAATCCCACAAGGAATCTGTTGTGGCATATGTCCTAAACCTCAGGACAAAGCTTATTGAACTTATGGGCCTGGTCCAGGAGAACCTGGCAGGAGCCCAACAGCAGAAAAAGGTCTCATATGACAGGAATGCTGGAGCCCGACAGTATGCTGTGGGACAGCAGGTTTTGATTCTTATTCCTGTCAGCCACAGTAAGCTGCAGGCAACTTGAGAGGGCCCCTTCAAAGTGGTAAGAAGGTCAGTGATGTTAACTACATGGCAGAACTGCTAGACAGGAGGCAGGGGCACAAATTGTACCATGTTAACATGATGAAACCGTACCATGATAGGGAGGCCCTGGTGCTGAGTATTTGCAGTAGGAGACAGGAGGGAGAATCTATGGCTACAGTGAGCCAGCCAGCAAAATGCCAGTTATTAAGGTGGAGCCTATGGTTGCAGGCATATGACATGACAGTGCAGTGCTGTAGTGGGGTCAGCAATGCCAATGCAGATGAGATCTCAAGACACAGTATGGATTAATGTATTCACAGATTGGCTCATTCCTCTCAAGCAATGTTTCTCAAAGGTCACTTGAAAAACTAGCTTGAGTCTTCAAAGGGGAGAGAGATGGGATGATGTGAGGTATTGCCAGCTATGCCAGGAGAAGTGTGTAACATATGCCAGCACAGCTAGCTGGAATTTTATAAAGAATTATATGTAATTTGTATATCAAACAGATTTGTACAGATGCATGTGTTGAAAAATGTATTTGTAAAGTTGTTTGTGTTAAAACTGTACCAGCAGTGTGCTCTGCTGGACAGAAATAGAAATATACATGCATTATTGTAACTGTTTAAATGTATATGTTTTAACAGAGGATACTGGAAGAGAAGAGGTTAATCTCAATCCACCTGACTTTGGAAAATAGTAAGAAAATGAATTACTGGGCATAGGCCATAAAGATGTTATCTCAGAGTTTTAAATGATGCCAGAGACACACTGTCTGTAAGAAGTATGGTTTATTAGATCCTGTAGAAAGAGTGGAAGTGTTTCATGATTTTATGACTTCCAGGAGCTGCAGCAGATCTTAGCAAGGCTCTGTGTGTTTGTGTATTATTGACACATATGTGCTAAATCCTGACAGCTTCTAGCCATGGGGGGGGGGGTTGCATGGGAAACAGAAGCCAGATGACCAGATATATATGATGTCATTTTGTAATCTAGGACAAAAATTATATTTTAATATTAGGTGAAACAGAGGTCTCATGTTACTTTGCTTTTGTTTGACTTTGTCTTGCCCTGCTGTAGTAAGTAACCACAGTCAGGAAAATATAGTGAGATTAGTTAAGTATTGTTTTTCTGTAACTGTGTGAACCTATCCACTTGTGTTATTTTTTAATATTTCCTGTGATTGAAACTCTGGTATTTACTATAAATAGATATTTCATAGTTTCATGTTCTTTTATTATTTATTATTAAATATATTTAAATGTTTCATTGTGACTGTTTTAACCTTTGAGAGTGCTTGTATCTATTGGTGATACTGTGGCCACTCTTGAAAACCTGGTTGTTTGGTCAACATTACCATTTGTATTAATATTGATTTTACTCAGTATAATTGGGTATCCTTGCAAGGGCCCTAGAGTAGCTAGCTTTGGGCTGTTTGGTGGTAGTGTAACTATCTTATAGTCTGGGCAGAAGGGGACATAGCTAGTAAGTCTGTGCCATCCTTTCCCATGTGTGTGTGTGTGTGTGTGTGTCAGTCAACTACTTGGAGCAGGGACACAAAGCACTGGTTCAACAGACTGGAATACTTGGCTTGGACACTCGGCTGAGGACTTGACTACAGCTATGCAAGGTGGGAGCCTTGTCAAGGACCTAGAGAGAGAAACCCAGACCCCGCGCTGCGTGTGTTCCCTGTGTGCTCTTAAGGGAAATTGTGCTTGATGCAGAAAGATGCATCTGAAAATACTGAATGCATCCATTTTTGTTAAAAGTGAATGTCCCTCTCCAGTGTCAGTAGTGAGGATTGAAGCTCATTGGTTACTGACCCAGAGTGGGGACGTTACACACCCCTCACTATTGCAAGTCAGATTCCAATCCCCACACATAAATAATTTTCCTAGCTAAAAGCTGATTTTTCCCAAAATTCTTTTAAACTCCATAACAGCAGTTTTAGATGAAATATAAACAGATGCAAAATCCCCCCTCCACTGCCAATAACCTTTGCTAACACAAACCTACCATTATTATCTTGTTCCCTTTTATATGACTACTGGAGTCCATCTAACAATCAATATTATTACTGCCCTTTTCCTTTTCCCTAATATTCTCCTGATTGACCACCCTGAAAGTCTTTCTTCATCAAATTCTCATGCTCTTTCCTATCCAAATGTGTCTCCTGCAAAACTATACTTCGTAATATAATTGTATATCCTTTGCTTTTTTCTGTACTTGAAAGGCTATTTACATTGCATGATAATATATGAATATATATTTCCAACATTTAGCTTACATGCAGACATTAAAGTCTGGCAGGCAGCTATCTTGTCTTTCTCCTCTTATTTGAGGCTAAATGTGATAAATATATTTATACTTTCCTCACCTGTGATACACTGGAGTGGAATTATGCATACTGTGATAGTTGTACATTTCTTTTTTGTTTCACTTGCTGTGAAATATACCTCAAATTTCACACTTCTGGATCCAATACTTCCAGTTTTTAGATAAATTACCATGCAGCTTCAGAGACACTGGAAGTTGTAGAAGAATTTTTTCATTTTGTGCTCAACCCAGGACCTTGCCCAACAGCTCTACTACCAGCACCCAGTCAGCCCATTTGTTCTGAGAGTATGGGAGTCTGCATTCCTAGATTAGGTGAGAACCCTACTGTTCATTAATTTCTGCCCATTAATCCCAGCTGGCACACTACTCCTAGTCAGAGTCAAATGGAAGGGAGCATGCCAGGTTGCTGGTCCTGGGGGTAGTCTATCATCTCTATTTGGGAATACCCCACTCTGTGGCTCATCTGAGCTCCTCTATTGCTGTCTCATGAGCTGAAGCATGCTTCCACATGCCATATTTCATTCAGCTTCTAGTGCAAGATGAACTGTGACAGGGTGGACTGAACAATCTCAAACTCCACCAGGTAGCACCTAGTGGTGAACCAGAGCTACCATCCTTACCCCATGATAAGCAAGCCAGCAGTGACCTCTCATTCCCATCCTCCATGGCCAGCTCCTACAGGCACCTGAGCCATTATTCAAATTTAGAGCATCTATGATTTAGTCAGGGATTTATCCATCTGTGCCAAGGAGGTAGTTCATACTACTAGAGCCATGTTGACCAAATATATGAGCTGTAGTTGTAATGATGCAAAAACTGAAAGAGATTAGTGATGTAGCATTTTTTCCAGAGAAAGGCTTGAAAAGCAAACACGTGAAATTCCAAAAGCAAATCTCATCCTGAGCATTTGTAGTGTCACAATATAAAGTTTAAATACTTTTTTCATTTATTTTATTGAAATGAAAAAAAAAACTGTTTTACAAGTTGCCGTGTATCTATGGCCATCTATTTATATTAAACAATGGAAATGAACCATTTTCTATCCTGATACTCATAGACATTTCAGACTATCCTACAGTTAAGATTTAACTATTCATCTCCATCCTACTGCCAGCCAGGAATAGTGCTATCCAAGTCATGTTTTCTTCTTAACATTTTACCTGCCTTTCCTTTTTATCTTCCAAGCCTGCAGGACCACCACAGAAGTGGGTTAACAAAACACTTTAGCTCCTAGCAAAACAGTGCTACAACCCTCCAAATCATGTCAGATGTCACAAGTAAATTCAACCATGCTCACAATTCCCTTTCTATGTAGTCACTTTCTTAATGGCCTTCTGATCCTTAGCAAATCTCCTCTTCACGGGTTGTAAACTTACACTAACACTGTGAATTGGGCCACCATGTCATCATTATTTTTGCAAGATACTGGATCACCTGTTCCATTTCTTTAAAAGTAGGCCCAAACACCATTCTCTTCAGAGGATATACACCCCCACACACACAAATTAAATCTAAAGCATACCACATTTTAATTTTATCCAAAGCATTCTTAGCCAGCCATCCCCCAAAATCGACAAATAAATTACAGCTCTAAATTATGCAGGCCACAATTAACCCCTTCCTGAACTCCTCCCCCACTGAATGGCAGACCAGCCACCTTACATCCAGTGACTGGTTTGTCTTCTTAGACCTGTACCAAGTATCCTTAATTAACCATTCTTTCCATCTTATACATGTCACAAACACTGAATTTTCTGCTACCATATAGTAACTGAATACCCAAGTTTCATTTTCCTGAACTAAATCCAAGTCCAACTTCTTAAAATGAAGGTTAAGTGTAAGGGTCTCATGCATTTACTTTGGATGAATGTTCTCTAAAAACTTTCCTAAAGTGATGATACATGATATAGAACCTGTAAATGATTGCTAGAATGTGTTATTTCCTCTACAAAGCCTATGACACCTGTACATTTTAGTTATTGTGATCCTGAATCAAATGCTTGTATAATTACGCATAGAATCAATTTAAAAAGAAATAGCTTCCATTAAAAAAAAATCAATGTTGCATATCTTTGTAACAAAAAATATAAAAACAGTGTTTTGCATAGGGGTAAGTCCCTCTGCATCCCCTCACACCTGCATCTTGCATATCTAAATATACTAACTCCAAGATCAAAGAACCTTTGTGATAAAAAAAAAAAAACTTTCTTACCCTCCCAGTGTTCCATAATCCTGCTTTATTAAATATATCTTTGTCAACAAAACAATCGGTGAAAATAGTTTGACAATACTCATTTTATCAAACCAAGGGTCGACAATCAGTAAGAAACCAAATCAAATTATCTCACCATCTTGTTTTCCCCTTCTTATTTTTAAATTTTGGTAAAGCTAATTATGAAACTAAACCACCATTTGAAATACACATTGATTCTGCTCTGTACAAGGCACCCTCAACTACATCTTGCACATATAAGAATTGCTATTTGAGGTGATACAATTGCAGCCCTGATCCCCAGCTTCTATAACATTGTATAAAGGTCTCTACTAAAAAGCTGTAAACAGATGATAAATGGTAGGCTTTACAACTGTATGGCTGGAGTACTTTAACCACTGTTAAAGCAATCAGTGATGAACTATGTTTAATCTTCCCTGGAAAAAAAACACAATATTCTAAGATTCCAAGTCTGCATTATGATATGGTAAAAATCTGCCTCCAGCTAACTGGACATTTAACCCTTGAGTTTAAAGCCTGAAAAATGAATATAACACATTTCAAGCACCCATCCTTTTTATGATTAAGTACTATTAACAAATATAGCAATATAAAGTTAGTATACTTCTCATACATCCAATAAAATGATCCATGGAGCTGTGAGTGAAAACAAGTAGGTAAAATAGCGGTGTCTTTGGTAATTACAGAACCACATCATACTTGCTGCCTGTTATTTATGCATTTACTGACCTTTATTCCATAAATACACAGTCTGCCTTGAGATCCTGTTAGAAACTGTCACTACAAGGGGCATATTACAAGTGCTTGCATGCAATTAGCTAGTGGCTCACTTGCTCTAAATGGTAAGTGCCCTACCTCCCCCAAGCCCAGTCCTAGTAAATTACATAGGTCTCCCTTAACCCAGCCTAGTAAGCTACATAGCTATCTCAGAAGCCTAGATTTAATACTAAAATTCCCACCTAGCCTGAATCCTTGCTCTCTAATCCTAACCTAAAACTCCATAAACCTAAATTCAATTCCCCCATCACTAACTAACCCTAAAATTCCCCTTCTGCTCCCAAACCTAAACTCCCTTGTCACTCCCTGAACTCAAATTCCCCTTCTGATTACTGCCTAAAAACCTAACAGTTAAACTCCCTCCTCCTCCCACTACCCTCTCATAGCTGCTACACTTATCTTTTTCAAAACTGAATATGTGTTTGAGTGGCAGTTTGCAGCTCCTCTCTCTCTCTACATGGCTGCTGTACCTTGTCCGATTATATATTCAGGTCTGAGCATGAGTGACAACCCCTGCAAGCTGCAAGACCATGGTGAGCAGATAGGACTTAAAAACCCATGTCATTTCACCTTTATTTCTCTCATTTGATTTTTTTCACATTTCCACTCCCCATTTTCTTTTATTTGTACTGTTTTGCCTCATCCCTCACTACCACTCTAAATTACAAAAGAAGTTATGTCTTACCATAAAGTTCCATCTGTGTTGTCGATCTTCACCAATCCTTGACAGTCGGTTTGGTTCCAAAACTCATAGCCAAGACCACCATTTACTTTAGCTTGCCCTCTCCAATCTCTCGAGCCAGGCTCTACCATAATGCTCCTCTCAGAAATTACCTCAGATCGAGTTTGCCAAAGAGTGGCAGTTAGACATGAAAGGTCATGGATACATGATAGTTAAGTTCACTGAGGCCAAATATGAGTCCTTACAGGAAAACTAGCCAGGGGCTAAATTCAGTCTACTAAGAGTCTCAGGAATGGGGAAGGAGGGTGGAGATATCAAGGACTGGTGAAGATCAACAACATAGATGGAACGTTATGGTAAGACATAACTTCTTTATCTGATGTTGTCAATCTTCACTCAGTCCTTGACAGTGAGACAGAGTCCCCAGCTACTTTAGCCTCGGGAGGTCTCATGGAAGAATATTCCTCAGGACCATAGAGCCAAAGGATGCTCGTCCCCTTAAGACCTGATCAAATTTGTAATGAGTGATAAAGGTATGGTGAGAAGACCATGTGGCTGCTGCACAAATGTCATCTAAAGAAGCTCTGGCATGAAAGACTGCAGACATAGCTACTGCTCTTGTAGAATGGGCTTGAACTGTTTTTGGGAGTTGGAGCTCTTTAGAATGATAGATGAAAGTGATGCAGTGTCTAAGCCATTTAGCTAGGGCAACTTTAAAAACTGGGTTACCTAAATGCAGAGAAGAAAATGTCAAAAAAAATTGGTTTGATTTTCTTAATACTTTAGTCCTGTGAAGATAAAAACATAGTTGTCTGTGCACGTCAAGGAAACGGAGAGCATATTCTCTCTTGTTCAAAAAATTAGGGAAAAAAGACTGGTAACTGTAGAGTCTGATTAATATTAGTCTCAGATACCACCTTGGGCAGAATGGAAGGATTAGTCTGAAGCAAAATTAAGTATGGAGGTTCACATGATATGGCATGAAGTTCCAAAACTCTTCTGGCAGAAGTGATAGCCACCAAAAATAAGGTTTTTCCAAGACAGATGTTTTAAGTCACAAGTTGCTGATGGTTCAAATGGATTTCTGGTTAGGGCCTGAAGAACCACAGTTAGATCCCAAGGAGGAATATGTTCTTTAAAAGGAGGTCTTAGCATCAAGAGGCCTTTTAGGAATGCTTTACACAATTTGAGTGACATTACAGGGGCATCCTCCAGTCCTACATGAAAGTTTGAAATATCAGCTAGGTGCACTTTAATTGTGGTAGCAGAGGAACCCGACTGGTACAGTGAAGCTAAAAAAATTTAATACTTTATGGATAGGCCTGGAATAGGGATCTATATAATTGTCTAGAGCCCATCTAGCAAATTTCTCCCATTTGCTTTGGTATAATTTCCATGTAGATAATTTGTGATGAGCAATAATAATTTGCCGGACAGATGAAGAAAGAGAAGGATGCCTGGCAATTATGGGAACTGAAGAAGCCATGCAGTGAGCTTGAGGTTTTGGAGATTCAGATGTACCATGCCTCTGGGTAAGACAGTAGATCTGGAATTGGGTCCAAAATCCATGGTTTTCGAATTAAATGAGGCCATAGGAAGGGGAAACCAAACTTGTGGAGGCCAGAAGGGGCAATGAGGATTATTTAGTTTTCCATCCTTTTGGCTTTCTTCAGGAACTGTGAAATGAGAGGAACTTGTAGAAAGGAATAAAGCAGACCGGGAGGCCAATCGTGGAGAAGACTGTCTCTGGGTGGCTCCCCCTGAGGGGGGATTAGCGGAAAGTAACTTCTGCACTTCTTGTTTGGAGGAGGGGGTAAAGAGATCACAGCAAGGTCGGCCCCAGTGGTGAAAAATGCTGTTTGCCATGGTTTACTATCATTATTGTGAAAGGCAAAACATTTGCCGTTCGCAATAACGAAAATAAACACCGAAACCTAGCTCTCCACTCCTACACAATGTTGACCGAAATGATCAACACATTTGAGTCGACATTGTCTCCGAAAACATCACGTGATAGCCGTATAGGAGCTGATGTAAATCAAACTCCTGTACGACACATCACATTTATGCAGGGGACCTGTCTCCCCCACACCCCCTGCTACTAATATATTCCAGCTCTGAGATTGCACTACAATGGGTATATGGATGAATTTCCACTCCCCACTGTACCATGATCTCCATACATATAGTCAAACACACTTATGCAAATGTACTACTGCATTCGCATAAGTGTCTTTGACTTTCCCATACACTTTTCATTTTGTGCACAACATTTTGATTTTCGGCAGCATATGTGCAGAATGGTGTTCGTACAATTTGGATTGAGAGAACATTCATGAGGCAAGAGAAAAGTTCTGCTTAATTGGTCTGCTATCACATTGGAGCTCCCCAGAATGTACATGGCTGTGAGAAAGTGGTTGGAAGAAATCACCCATTGCCAAACTCTGAGTGCTTCTCGACACAACTGATAAGATTTGGTTCCCCCTTTTTTGTTTATGTACCAGATTACTGACATGTTGTCCATCTGAATCGCTACTGTTCCTATTGGGAGGACTTCCTGGAATGCTTGCAATGCTAACAGCACTACCCTCATCTCTAGTACACTGATGTGCAAGTTGGCCTCTAATTGGGACCACGTGCATTGAACTGTCCTTCCCAGATAATGCCCCCCCACCCTGCCTGGGAAACATCCGTGGTCACTATGGACTGGGGCTGGGGGAGAATGAATGGACTCCCGAAGAGAATCTGGTTTGAGTGTAGCCACCACATCAGGTCGTGTTTGCAGCGATCAGTAATCAGAATTGGTGAGACACTGGTTGGTGTATGCGAGACCATTGGGATGCTAATAGCCATTGCAATATCTGCATGTGGTACTTCACCAAGGGAACTAGGGTGATAGCTGCTGTCATGGAACCTAATGTTTGAAGAACTAACTTTGCTGGGACATTGTTGCTGCGTAGTAATTGACTGACCTGGGATCTTTTACATTGTAGCCTGTCTGGAGGGAGAGATGCAATTCCCGAGACAGTGTCTAAATGAGCTCCAGTGGAATCCAGATGTTGAGTGGATTGAAGAATGGACTTTTCGAAATTTATAGTTATTCCTAGAGACATACAGAGATGTATGGTGTAATCTCTTGCCCATTCTATTTGACGCCTTGTGGTAGCGGTGAGGAGCCAGTCATCATGATATAGAAATACTCAAAACTCTTGCAGTCTTAGCTGAGCTGCTACCACTGCCACACATTTGGTAAACACCCTGGGGGCTGTGGTGAGTCCAAAGGGCAGTGCTGTGAACTGAAAATGACTGGCTCCCATCCGGAAGTGCTAAAACCTCCTGGAGGTCTTTTCCATCTTTATGTGGTAACAAGCATCTTGGAGGTCAATACAGCACATCCATTCATCTTTTTCCAAGAATGGAAGTATTGACTGAACCATGACCATCAGGAATCTGGTTTGTTGAACTGCCTTGTTGAATTGGATGAGATCCAAGATGGGTCTACAGTCCCCTGTTTTCTTGGGCACCAAAAAGAATCTTGAGTAAAATCCGGATCCTTTATGGTCTGGTGGGACTTTTTGGATGACCCTTTTGCTTAGCAGTCTTTGAATTTCTAGAACTGCTGCTTCCCTGAGGCTGGGTGGCACATCTGGGAGTTTTTTGGGGGGTTTTGGCGATTGTGATAAGGGGATTTTGTAACCTCTGGATATAATTCCCTGCACCAATTTATCCGTTGTTAACAATTGCCAGGCAAATTG
This sequence comes from Protopterus annectens, assembly GCF_019279795.1. Lineage (NCBI taxonomy): Eukaryota > Metazoa > Chordata > Ceratodontiformes > Protopteridae > Protopterus > Protopterus annectens. The sequence continues at coordinate 456,023,936 of NC_056737.1, read as the reverse complement.
GTGCAGAGAAAGCCATCCCCTGACTGCCTCCAGAGGCGGACAATCTGGCACCCCTTCAGGGGTGCTGGTAGGACACACCAGAGAAGGACTCCCTAGATCCCTGATTTTGTGGTCCATTTCTGCCTCTAGGTGTGGTGTCTACCATTGCTTCCCCCAATGCCCCAGGAGAAGTCCTTGCCTCGTGAATCCTGTAAAGGGCCTTTGGATTTTTTAAACCATAGTCTCCCACTCCTCTGGCTCCTGGAGTATAGTCTGTGAGGAGTGGAGAAATGTACACCAATGGCAGAAAGGGTCTTACCATCCTTTTCACATCTGGCCTGGGTATCCTTTACTTTGGGACCAAAAAGAAGGGATTATCCATCAAATGGTGCATTGATGAATGATGCTTTAAATGGCTCTGCAAAGTCGCACAAGTGCATCCAGGAATGCCTTCTTATGGCTATGCCTGAACCCGCTGCCCTAGTCATCCCTTCAGCTGCATGGGCAACGAGCTTCATGGACGAGTTAGAAATTGCTTCAAGAGTCGCAAACTGAGAAGTAACTTTATCTCATACTCCTTCAGCTACTGCTCCTTCGAGGGTATCTGAGAGCTCCTTGATCAGATCCCTCTGTAGTCTTGTAAAGTCCACCAGATAATTCATGGACCTTAGAGCGAAAGTCGTTGAAGCATAAATGTGCTTCCCGAATCTATCCAAAGTCCTAGACTCTTTGTTAGGAGGATGGATAGTAGAACTTTCTTCAGCAAGTTCCTTCCTGGTGGCTGCCACTACCACCATGGCATCAATGGGAATTCCTTTGGCCCAATGCGGTTCCTCCTTAGGGTCTGATAATACTCGATCAGGTCTCTTAGGGATTGGCTCTGTGGCATCAGGCATCATCCATACCTGCTGAGTGATCAATTTAATGAGATCATCAGCAGGTGGAGAGATCCAAGAAGTAGAGGGCTGAGCATGAAAAGCCTCCAGGTATACTGATTCCTCTGAGGAAGGTTGGGAGGAGGACCAGCCACCCCTCTGTTTCAAGATTTCTAGGATGTTCTTGAAGGAAACATCATCAGGGGGTGACCTAGGGGAACCTTCCCCTTCATCAAAATCAATATCTTCAGTGAAAGACTCTTCCAGAGAGTCTAAGTGCTTCCTCTTGCACTTTCTTTTCACAAAGGCTTTCTTGGGGGATGATCTGGGTAAGTATCTGAAGAAGAGAGAAGAAATAAGGGTGAAAATAAACCAATAATTCCTCAGAAGTTGGAGAAATCAGGACAAACTTGTAGTACTTTACCAGGATTTTATTATCACGCCACACGCTGTTAGAAAGCACTCCAAAACACCAAAAAAACACTTCGTATTAATGCTATTCCAAGTCACTGCGTTTTCGTATTACACCATGCACTTCATCAGATAAAAATAAGCAATTTACCTACTACTTTTATATCATTACTAATTGAATAATTAACACTATTAATTAACAATCATTACATTTAAAAGGGTTTTGAAACCTTTTTTTAAAAAAAACAATCAAATATTCCACTGAATAAAAATACATATAAAACTTTCAGATGAAATCTTAGATACAGTGTTACTTCTCGTTATACTAAATAGAACATTATTAATAAATGTTATATATAAATATCACATATCTTATAACTTATAACAGCATAATTAAATTGTTTAAAATGCTTAAAACTTCCCTTTGTAAAAGTGTTAAGAGTTCATATAATCTGTGTATTGCATCACCATCTAGTGGTCATTTACATAAATTGCAGCTCATCTCCCTTGAATTTTAACTTAATGAATGTATTAGATATCTAACTATTAATTGAATTAAAATTTAAAATTTTTTTTTTAAAAAATGTCATATGACAACATTTATACCTATTACATAAATAGGACAGGGAAAGTTACATCAATAAATTAATATATACATTATAAATAAAAATATAAAATATGTTAAAAATAGTCTGTTATAATTTAGCTGCTCTCAATTTTAATAGAGGTAGGATACTGGTGTATTAATTTAATCCTGGTGTATTATATGATTCTAGAATCATCTGCCACCAGAGTTCTTTATATTCCAGTTTTTCTTCCCAGGGTCCTCCTTTAATATCCTTCTCTGTATGCTCAAGTACTGAGAATATAAAACTAGCTTGTTCACATACCATACTGTGTTTATATAATGCGTTAGTTTCCTTACAATTTTTAATGTCATTCAAATGTTCAAATATCCTTCTTTTCAGTTTCCTTTCAGTTTTTCCAATATAAAAGGACTGACAATGTTTACAGGAAACAAAATATACTAGTCCCATCGAATCACAATTATAGTGATACTTGTCGTTCACTATGGTCCTATTTCTACTATTAATATGAATAACATTACTATTAAAAATAACTGCACACTGGGAACACCTACCACATTTATATGTCCCCTTCCTTATTCTGCCTTGAAAATTTGTAGTTTTTTTTTTATTTTCAAGTATATTTCTAATACTTTGAGAGTTTCTATACACAGTCTTGGTTGAACAAATATTGTCCTTATCTAAATCCATTAATGCAGTAAATCTACTCCATTCTTTATTAAATATAGTTCTTATTCTGTTATTAATAGTATTATATTCGAGTGTGAGAGCTAGCTGGTAATTTCCCTGATTATTAACACTATTCACCATGTTGTCCACTTTATTCTTCATATTACCCCCTTTCACTATTGGCAAGAATCTATTACTTCTACCATTTAACACTTCCTGTCTAATATCATGAAGAAGTTCGACCGAATATCCCCCGTTCCTAAACATATTTTCCAGAAAATCACATTCTAAGCTAAATACTTCATCATCACTAGTCATTCTACATCCCCTCACAAACTGCCCTTTTATAATATTCCTTTTTACATGAGGGGGATGTGAACTTTCATAATGTAGAAAAGAGTTGCAATAGGTTGGTTTTCTATAAATTTTAGATTCCAAGCCATTTCATTTTTTATAAATTTCCACATCCAAATATTGTAGAACATCAGGGGAAATATGATAAGTAAATTTCAAAAAATCACTAGAATTCTGAAGATAATCTAAAAAAGCCTTTAAAGTAACTTCATTACCAGTCCAAAAAATAACTATATCATCCAGGAACCTCCTATACATGACCCATGAAGTGTTAAATTCACTTTTCAATATATACTTTTCCTCCCAATTTGCTAATACTAAGTTCGCGTAGGTGGGGGCACAGGCAGCCCCCATAGCTACGCCTTGTATTTGTTTGAAGAATTCTCCATTAAAATATAGAAAATTATTCTGTAATACCATCTCCATTAACCATACACTTAAAAGTTTGTCATTGTTAGATAAATTCGTGTCCTCATAGATTATTTCTTCAAACATACTAGTTCCTTCAGAATATGGTATGGAGGAAAACAAGTCCACTATATCTGTAGTGACAAATATTAAGTTCTCCATATTGTTAAAGCTAGCAATGGTTTGTAGTAGGTCCCAGGAATCTTGTAGTATTTGTTCCCTATCTAGCCACAGTTTCTTAGTCATATTGTCCACAAATTTTGCTAAAGAATGAGTCTTTGAACCATCAGCACTAACAATAGGTCTAAAAGGGGGGTCCGTCATATTCTTATGTATTTTGGGTATGCCAAATATAATAGGTACTTTGGGCTTCTCTACCTTCAAAAAATTATAAGTTTCAAGATTAATTAATCCATCCATTACCATCTCATTTAAAGAAATATCTATATTATTATAAGCTATATGGATCTCATTCCTTGATACTGCTTGATATTTGTTTTCATCCCAAAGAATATTATACATCCTACTTTCATATTCTATATTTTCCATTATAACGATGCCCCCACCTTTATCTGGTTTCATTATTCTTAAATTTGAATCTGTTTTTAGATCCGTTAATATTTGTTTTTCTTCTTTACTCAAATTACTATATACTCTCATCCCATGTAATTCTTCTTTTTTAATTTTTTTTTCTAAAATTGTCTCCAGATTTTTAAGTTGTGGGTGTAAAGGAGGATAAAAGTGTACTTACATTTCAGATTAGAACTGTGGCTATATATAGTATTGTTAGGCAATAACATTTTTAAATTAATTTTCCTAAGAAATAATTTTATTTCAATTAAGGACTTCGCTAAGTCTCCCTTAGTAGAAGGTATAAATTTAAGCCCTTTAGATAGCAACTTAAAATTACCTTTTTGTAGCTCTAGTGGGCTGAAATTATAAATATAAAAATTACCATAGGTCCATTTATTACCTTCTTTTATAATTTGTTCTATAATAGGGGGGGTAGTTAATGGTAAGGGTATATTTAGTATTTCCCTCTTCCCCTTCTTCCCCCCTTCCAGTGAAAATTCTCTTCTCTTTCACCTTGTCTATTCATTATTCTTTCGGACCTCCTTAATGGGGGAAATTCTTCCTCATATAAAACTTCTTCATCCTGATGGTCCGAAATAACTATAGGTTTGGGTTTACCTCTATTATAGGGATTATTGTTGTGATATTTTGCTTCTTGCATATATCTTTTGTGTGGGGGATTAGGGTAACTAGTTTTATTCTTATATTCATAGATGTCTCTTTCCATCTTTTTAATTTTCCTAACTACCAAATCATCCATATTTTTGTCAATTTCCTTTCTCATGTTAAAATATTTAGTCTTCTCTTCCTCAACAGAAAACATAAGGTCACTAGTAATTGCTCTATCTAGGGCTTCTATGTCCTTAAAAATATCATCCTGAATTCTACTATTTTCCTTAATCATGAGCTGCAACATCTCTAATCCACATTTATTAAAAATTTCTAATAATTCCAGGTGAAATTTAGACCCTGGTATAACATTATTGGGGTATTTATATACCCGTAACCCTTTAGGTACTATATTTTTAGAAATACATTCTTTCAAATACATATTTTCCACATTTAAAACTCTGTATTTGTGCAGTAATTTATACAAGTTATTTAAATTATCCTTATAAGTATAATTGTTTGGTCGTATGATAGCACCATCAGAATTGTCCTTGAAAGTGAATTTCTGATGTAACCAGTCATTCAAATCATGTATAGGAGCCACAGTACCTTTGTCCAATTCAGGACGGCGTGTGCGAGTGTCTCGCTTCTCCTTAAACAGTCCTCCATGAGCTTCCCCTCTAGGAATATCCTTTAAAATACTCGGTGTATTTGCTGGATTAAAAGTCCCCTCAGGCAGGTCTTTTTCGTGGCTGGTGTCCCCTCTTCCACCAATAAGCTTCGATCCTGCTCCTTCGTTTAAGTTAACATGGGAAACTTCAGATCTTTCGACCATCACGGGGATATTGTGAGAATACTTTCCTTGAGCAGATAATAGAGAGGAAGCAACTGGCGTAAGTAGGTTGATCAGTTCAGTTAACTGACCAATCAATTTCCGAGTTAATCCTAGTTCGTCCTGCTGCCTGGCAGGAACTTCCTGTTTCTCCATGATCACCCAAAAACCACGAACACAGAAGAAATAAGGGTGAAAATAAACCAATAATTCCTCAGAAGTTGGAGAAATCAGGACAAACTTGTAGTACTTTACCAGGATTTTATTATCACGCCACACGCTGTTAGAAAGCACTCCAAAACACCAAAAAAACACTTCGTATTAATGCTATTCCAAGTCACTGCGTTTTCGTATTACACCATGCACTTCATCAGATAAAAATAAGCAATTTACCTACTACATTTATATCATTACTAATTGAATAATTAACACAATTAATTAACCATCATTACATTTAAAAGGGTTTTGAAACCTTTTTTTAAAAAAACAATCAAATATTCCACTGAATAAAAATACATATAAAACTTTCAGATGAAATCTTAGATACAGTGTTACTTCTCATTAAACTAAATCGAACATTATTAATAAATGTTATATATAAATATGACATATCTTATAACTTATAACAGCATAATTAAATTGTTTAAAATGCTTAAAACTTCCCTTTGTAAAAGTGTTGGAGTTCATATAATCTGTGTATTGCATCACCATCTAGTGGTCATTTATTCATTCATTAAGTTAAAATTCAAGGGAGATGAGCTGCAATTTATGTAAATGACCACTAGATGGTGATGCAATACACAGATTATATGAACTCCAACACTTTTACAAAGGGAAGTTTTAAGCATTTTAAACAATTTAATTATGCTGTTATAAGTTATAAGATATGTGATATTTATATATAACATTTATTAATAATGTTCTATTTAGTTTAATGAGAAGTAACACTGTATCTAAGATTTCATCTGAAAGTTTTATATGTATTTTTATTCAGTGGAATATTTGATTGTTTTTTTAAAAAAAGGTTTCAAAACCCTTTTAAATGTAATGATGGTTAATTAATTGTGTTAATTATTCAATTAGTAATGATATAAAAGTAGTAGGTAAATTGCTTATTTTTATCTGATGAAGTGCATGGTGTAATACGAAAACGCAGTGACTTGGAATAGCGTTAATACGAAGTGTATTTTTGGTGTTTTGGAGTGCTTTCTAACAGCGTGTGGCGTGATAATAAAATCCTGGTAAAGTACTACAAGTTTGTCCTGATTTCTCCAACTTCTGAGGAATTATTGGTTTATTTTCACCCTTATTTCTTCTGAGTTTGTGGTTTTTGGGTGATCATGGAGAAACAGGAAGTTCCTGCCAAGCAGCAGGACGAACTAGGATTAACTCGGAAATTGATTGGCCAGTTAACTGAACTGATCAACCTACTTACGCCAGTTGCTTCCTCTCTATTATCTGTTCAAGGAAAGTATTCTCACAATATCCCCGTGATGGTCGAAAGATCTGAAGTTTCCCATGTTAACTTAAACGAAGAAGCAGGATCGGAGCTTATTGGTGGAAGAGGGGACACCAGCCACGAAAAAGACCTGCCTGAGGGGACTTTTAATCCAGCAAATACACCGAGTATTTTGAAGGATATTCCTAGAGGGGAAGCTCATGGAGGACTTTTTAAGGAGAAGCGAGACACTCGCACACGCCATCCTGAATTGGACAAAGGTACTGTGGCTCCTATACATGATTTGAATGACTGGTTACATCAGAAATTCACTTTCAAGGACAATTCTGATGGTGCTATCATACGACCAAACAATTATACTTATAAGGATAATTTAAATAACTTGTATAAATTACTGCACAAATACAGAGTTTTAAATGTGGAAAATATGTATTTGAAAGAATGTATTTCTAAAAATATAGTACCCCAATAATGTTATGCCAGGGTCTAAATTTCACCTGGAATTATTAGAAATTTTTAATAAATGTGGATTAGAGATGTTGCAGCTCATGATTAAGGAAAATAGTAGAATTCAGAATGATATTTTTAAGGACATAGAAGCCCTAGATAGAGCAATTACTAGTGATCTTATGTTTTCTGTTGAGGAAGAGAAGACTAAATATTTTAACATGAGAAAGGAAATTGACAAAAATATGGATGATTTGGTAGTTAGGAAAATTAAAAAGATGAAAAGAGACATCTATGAATATAAGAATAAAACTAGTTACCCTAATCCCCCACACAAAAGATATATGCAAGAAGCAAAATATCACAACAATAATCCCTATAATAGAGGTAAACCCGAACCTATGGTTATTTCGAACCATCAGGATGAAGAAGTTTTATATGAGGAAGAATTTCCCCCATTAAGGAGGTCCGAAAGAATAATGAATAGACAAGGTGAAAGAGAAGAGAATTTTCACTGGAAGGGGGGAAGAAGGGGAAGAGGGAAATACTAAATATACCCTTACCATTAACTACCCCCCCCCCATTATAGAACAGATTATAAAAGAAGGTAATAAATGGACCTATGGTAATTTTAATATTTATAATTTCAGCCCACTAGAGCTACAAAAAGGTCATTTTAAGTTGCTATCTAAAGGGCTTAAATTTATACCTTCTACTAAGGGAGACTTAGCGAAGTCCTTAATTGAAATAAAATTATTTCTTAGGAAAATTAATTTAAAAATGTTATTGCCTAACAATACTATATATGGCCACAGTTCTAATCTGAAACGTAAGTACACTTTTAATCTTCCTTTACACCCACAACTTAAAAATCTGGAGAAAATTTTAGAAAAAGAAATTAGAAAAGAAGAATTACATGGGATGAGAGTATATAGTAATTTGAGTAAAGAAGAAAAACAAAATTAACGGATCTAAAAACAGATTCAAATTTAAGAATAATGAAACCAGATAAAGGTGGGGGCATCGTTATAATGGAAAATATAGAATATGAAAGTAGGATGTATAATATTCTTTGGGATGAAAACAAATATCAAGCAGTATCAAGGAATGAGATCCATATAGCTTATAATAATATAGATATTTCTTTAAATGAGATGGTAATGGATGGATTAATTAATCTTGAAACTTATAATTTTTTGAAGGTAGAGAAGCCCAAAGTACCTATTATATTTGGCATACCCAAAATACATAAGAATATGATGGACCCCCCTTTTAGACCTATTGTTAGGGCTGATGGTTCAAAGACTCATTCTTTAGCAAAATTTGTGGACAATATGACTAAGAAACTGTGGCTAGATAGGGAACAAATACTAAAAGATTCCTGGGACCTACTACAAACCATTGCTAGCTTTAACAATATGGAGAACTTAATATTTGTCACTATAGATATAGTGGACTTGTTTTCCTCCATACCATATTCTGAAGGAACTAGTATGTTTGAAGAAATAATCTATGAGGACACGAATTTATCTAACAATGACAAACTTTTAAGTGTATGGTTAATGGAGATGGTATTACGGAATAATTTTCTATATTTTAATGGAGAATTCTTCAAACAAATACAAGGCGTAGCTATGGGGGCTGCCTGTGCCCGCACCTACGCGAACTTAGTATTAGCAAATTGGGAGGAAAAGTATATATTGAAAAGTGAATTTAACACCTCATGGGTCATGTATAGGAGGTTCCTGGATGATATAGTTATTTTTTGGACTGGCGATAAAGTTACTTTAAAGGCTTTTTTAGATTATCTTCAGAATTCTAGTGATTTTTTGAAATTTAATTATCATATTTCCCCTGATGTTCTACAATATTTGGATGTGGAAATTTATAAAAAAGGAAATGGCTTGGAATCTAAAATTTATAGAAAACCGACCTATTGCAACTCTTTTCTACATTATGAAAGTTCACATCCCCCACATGTAAAAAGGAATATTATAAAAGGGCAGTTCGTGAGGGGGTGTAGAATGACTAGTGAGGATGAAGTATTTAGCTTAGAATGTGATTTTCTGGAAAATATGTTTAGGAACAGGGGATATCCGGTCAAACTTCTTCATGATATTAGACAGGAAGTGTTAAATGGTAGAAGTAATAGATTCTTGCCAATAGTGAAAGGGGAAAGGGGGTAATATGAAGAATAAAGTGGACAACATGGTGAATAGTGTTAATAATCAGGGAAATTACCAGCTAGCTCTCACACTCGAATATAATACTATTAATAACAGAATAAGAACTATATTTAATAAAGAATGGAGTAGATTTACTGAATTAATGGATTTAGATAAGGACAATATTTGTTCAACCAAGACTGTGTATAGAAACTCTCAAAGTATTAGAAATATACTTGAAAATAAAAAAACTACAAATTTTCAAGACAGAAGAAGGAAGGGGACATATAAATGTGGTAGGTGTTCCCAGTGTGCAGTTATTTCTAATAGTAATGTTATTCATATTAATAGTAGAAATAGGACCATAGTGAACGACAAGTATCACTATAATTGTGATTCGATGGGACTAGTATATTTTGTTTCCTGTAAACATTGTCAGTCCTTTTATATTGGAAAAACTGAAAGGAAACTGAAAAGAAGGATATTTGAACATTTGAATGACATTAAAAATTGTAAGGAAACTAACGCATTATATAAACACAGTATGGTATGTGAACAAGCTAGTTTTATATTCTCAGTACTTGAGCATACAGAGAAGGATATTAGAGGAGGACCCTGGGAAGAAAAACTGGAATATAAAGAGCTCTGGTGGCAGATGACTCTAGAATCATATAATACACCAGGATTAAATGAATACACCAGTATCCTACCTCTATTAAAATTGAGAGCAGCTAAATTATAACAGACTATTTTTAACATATTTTATATTTTTATTTATAATGTATATATTAATTTATTGATGTAACTTTCCCTGTCATATTTATGTAATAGGTATAAATGTTGTCATATGACATTTTTTAAAAATTTTTTAAAAATTTTAATTCAATTAATAGTTAGATATCTAATACATTCATTAAGTTAAAATTCAAGGGAGATGAGCTGCAATTTATGTAAATGACCACTAGATGGTGATGCAATACACAGATTATATGAACTCCAACACTTTTACAAAGGGAAGTTTTAACCATTTTAAACAATTTAATTATGCTGTTATAAGTTATAAGATATGTGATATTTATATATAACATTTATTAATAATGTTCTATTTAGTTTAATGAGAAGTAACACTGTATCTAAGATTTCATCTGAAAGTTTTATATGTATTTTTATTTTTTATTCAGTGGAATATTTGATTGTTTTTTTAAAAAAAGGTTTCAAAACCCTTTTAAATGTAATGATTGTTAATTAATTGTGTTAATTATTCAATTAGTAATGATATAAAAGTAGTAGGTAAATTGCTTATTTTTATCTGATGAAGTGCATGGTGTAATACGAAAACGCAGTGACTTGGAATAGCGTTAATACGAAGTGTTTTTTTGGTGTTTTGGAGTGCTTTCTAACAGCGTGTGGCATGATAATAAAATCCTGGTAAAGTACTACAAGTTTGTCCTGATTTTTCCAACTTCTGAGGAATTATCTGAAGAAGAGACTACCAAGGTAGGTGTTATTTGAGACTTTTGTGCCCTCTGTCCTGGGGATGAGACTGATGGTAGCTCAGATCGAGGAGATACTGAAATCTGTCCTGACAGGGATGGCAAGGACTGTGAGTCTCTAATAGACAATGCCTTCTCCATAATCCGGAAGGCTGGGCCCTCCCCCATAGAGGAGTGGGAGCCTAGAACCGAAATAGACTCCTTTAAAACTGGGGTCACACCTCGCACTGAGGAGACTGCCTCCAGAAAAGAAGCCTGGATCAACGCTACAAACGCTGAGGCACTGAAAGATGAAGGAACCAAAAAGGTACCATGCATCTCGGACCCAACCAGAGAGTCTCAACCCCGGGCGGTCTCCAGTGCTGAAAGCTCAGAGCTACTGAAGGTGGTTGTTGGAACTGGAGATGAAGATGCTACTGAAACCAATACAGTTGGAGCTAGGAAAGTCAGGATCGAGGGCTCCAATGGCTCAGCAAGAGTTGAAGGAGAAGGGTATGGGGTATCATATGAGAAGCAATTCCAATGCCGGTGTGGCTCGGAACTGAGGATAATCCCTTCACCAGTCTCATATCTGTCTCTGATAGACTCTTACTAGATCGAACAGATGCCACGGAAGGAAATTTAGAGGGTCTCACTTCCACAAAAGGAGTGTCTTTAAACAGATCCACAGATGTGGAATAAGACATGCTTGGGAGTGGAGACAGCCCCACTTGCTTCGGTACCAATGTATCAGTAGGCACCAAAGAAGAAGCTTTCGGCTCCAAAGCCAATTTAGTAGTAGTAGTGGATGCAGTCAAATTCTCTGATGCTGATGAACTCTTCGGTACCAAGGAAGATTTAGCTATTTTCCTTGACAGTTATGAGGACTTTGGAACCAAGTAAGGTCTTTTCTTTGAAGCAGGTGATGAAGAAGATGATGAAGTACTAGCTTTCTCCCTGGACTCAGAAATGGCCTCATCAAATCCAGTTTTAAGTAGTCCTTTCAAAATTAGTTTATTTTTTCTTTTGGTTTAAGTACAGGTTGAAAACCCATAACAAATCACACAGTTTTCCTCTAAGTGTATTTTTACAAGGCAGTACACACACATGGTATGCCCGTCTGAGTTGGGCATTTTGCCCTCACATTTTTTACACTCTTAAATCCAGAGGTGCCCTTAGAGGGTTTAGAAGGAGAAAGCTTTTCCTGTTCCGCCATAAGGAAAGATTTTTTTTTTTTAAGATAGAAAATAAAGAAATAGAAAAATACCAGCAATAGTATGAAATAATACCTTTAAAGACATTTAAAGGGAGTACCAACAATGGTTCTGGACAGTATACCAATGGTAGACAAAAGACAAATAGAATAGTAGCTACGATAAGAAGGGGAGGAGGGGGTAGAAATACAAAGAGTTATAAAGAGGAAAATATAGAAAAAAGGAAGTGTAAAAATTAGAAAATACTCACAAAAAAACTAAGCCAAGGCTCGAGAGAATGAACAAATGCGTCTGGTCTGCAAAGCGGAAAACGAGATCTGAGGTAATTTTTGAGAGGAGTATTATGGGGAGAGCCTGGTTCGAGAGTTTGGAGAGTGTGAGCTAAAGTAAATGGCTGTCTCGATTCCGAGGTTCAGAACCAAACCCACTGTCAAGGATTGGGTGAAGCCTGACATCAGATCAGAAGTTTCACACAAAATGTCTGTATTTAATTAATACTGAATGCTTATATTTTACCAGTATCTACTTTTATAAGCACTGAGAAAGACGGTGAGTAAATTTACAAACATTCTCTTCACAGCAAACAAGTAGCAGTGTAAAGATAATTCAGTCTACAGTACGGTTATTTATTCATTGACATTTGATCTCAACATCTCTCCAACTCTGTCCCGGCCATCTAGTCATACTTCCTCTTTACACTCTCCACACATTGTATCAAACCTATTTAATACTGACCGCTCATCTTTATTCCAGATATAGAATGATTAACTGCACGTTAACTCAAACCAGAACAAAATTAAGTGCAGGAATCCTCTCCAAAAACAAGTATGCATAATTCCCCAATATATTATAATCCTTCTTGGAGGAGATACAAACCCTAATCCTGGCCCCACCTATCACAACAAACACAAAGATAATTCTCTCCCACACACTGTTCTAACTCAGCAACAGCCACTCCCCAACCCTGGTGATCTAATGTTTGCTGCAATAAATGTTAGAAGCATAGGAAATAAAATTGCTGAACTACATGCCTGGATTACGCATTTTCTCACTGAAACTAAAACTTGACTTAAACCTAGCTTAAACAAATCCGAAGTTATACCTCCTGGCTATAATATCATTTGTAATGACCATATATAGAGGAAAGATGGTGGTATTCTTTTAATATTTCCCAACACCTATCACATTTCCCCTTACAGCAAACCAATACCCAAACTCAATTCAGCAGAGCATCTTATCTCTTTCCTCAAAATAAACAGTTATAAAAAAATATGTATTGCTGTCCTATATATCCATCCTGGCAACAATATAACTATACTGGAAGATATCCTAAATTTGATATCCATAACATTTCCACAAGAAAAAATACTACTTAATGATGTGAATGTCAATTGGTTGGACATAAACTCTAACTCCCCTACATGTAGCATGAACGTATATGGTTTTGACACAACAAATTAATAGCTTCACACATTATAGCAAGACATCAAATTCCCTATTAGAGTGGATACTAGTATCAGATCCTAGCAAATACGCCACCACAGGTACAATGTCAGACTCTCTCAGTGATCATCTCCCAGTCTATATGAACAGACATCTCACACATCCAGTTAAACAGCATATTTATAAAATAATGCAACCTTTCCAAGTTTAACCCAGAAATGTCCATTACTGCACTATCGTCTGTTAACTGAAACTTCCTAAAAAATCCTCCCCTTAGACAATGCTGTAAATGAATTCAATATAACTTTTCTAAATACCCTTGCACCTACTAGAAGGAGAGACTATAAACAATGTAATTTGGCTATCCAAAAAGAGTAGAATGCTAATGCAGAATAGAGAAAAATCATGGAAAGAATGGCAAAAATATAAAACACCTCAGTATCTTGAAAACTTCAGAATGCTTCACAATTGTGCTGAAAAGAAATAATTTAAGACAAAAACTATAGCATAATAACTTGTAGAATAATAATAAACACAACCCTAAAACGTTTTGGACATCCATTAAAGAAATATTACATCCTGGCCAAAAATTCAACCCAAACCCCTCTCCTGATAAGTTACCACTCAAAACTGCAAACAGTTCAACTCTTACTTTATAAATAATATAGCATCTCTAACCAAGGATTCCTCAACATCTAATCCCAACCCTGTCTAACAGCCATATATCACCACATCCCCTTTCATCTTCAAACCTGTGCCCACATCCTATATAAAACTAAAGCTGATGACCTTCCAAGCAAGTACCTAAAAGTAGCAGCCAAAAGCATTGCCTATCCTGTCTCAATCCTTAAAAATAGGTAAATCCAGAAATTCCACATCCCCTCTCTCTGGAAAAAGTTGTCATTATCCCTCTGCACAAAGGAGGAAATTCAACAGACATTAATAACTTTAGACCTATAGCAATCTTATCTCTCCTCACCAAAATACTTGAAAAATATATTCAAAAACAATTGCTAGACTATCTCCTGCAGTAAGAACTTCTGTCCCCTATACAACATGGTTTCCATCCTTCCCATAGTACTAGCATTGGCCTTCTAACCTATATAGATACTGTCAAAAAACTAGAGATAATGGCAAACTAGTCTGTTCCTTATTTCTAGACTTGTCTAAAGCCTTCAACACAGTTTGTCACAGGAAACTTCTACTTCAAATGTCCTCATTAGGTCTCTCTGAGCCTACCCATCTATGCTTCAAAAGCTGCCTGTCCAATAGGTATCAGTCAGTAAAATGGCACTCCACACTCTCTCCTTACCTCTTAGTCGCTACTGGTGTAGCACAAGGATCTATCCCAGGACCCCTCCACTTTTAACATTTTCACCAATACAAATAAATATAAATCCATGCAACAGGCCACCCTAATACAATATGCAGATGATTCCACTCTCATTTGCACATCTGACAACATGGTACACCTCCAAAAAATCACTCAGGAAGCTTTAACAGGCACTGAAACATGGCTTTGTAACTCACAACTCATACTCAACCCAAAAAATACCAAAGTACTATGTTTTTCCCAAATTCCCCTCTCATGAAAAAACAAAATGTAAAGTCCTCTTTCTTGATAATACAACCACTAAAATAAAATCGCATAACAAATTATTAGGGGTGATAGTGGATGATAATCTTATATTCAGCCTGCATATACAAAATTGCTTAAGAAAAACTCATCAAAAACTAGGGATGCTTTACAAAGCCAAAAACTTTCTCATTGATGCAACTAAAATAAAACTATACTCAGCACTACTTATCTCCTCCCCATGCTTCTTTATGGTGCTCCCATCCTCACTAACCTCCAGGCTTCCCAAACATTAAACTTGAACGATTTTATAGCAAAGTTGCTAAATTTGCAGCAAATACCCTTTTCAGAACTCACCAATGGTTAGCACTAAAAAGCTTAAATTGGTTAGAATTACATCATCAACTAACATATATATAGTTCCTTACCACCTATAAAATTATCCAGCATCCATCTGCTTGTTCAGCACTAAAAAACATTCTACACAACTATGGTTCCAGTCAGTCATTGTAATCCACTGACCAAAAACTCCTGTCTGTCTGCAAACCTATCAAATCTGCTGGGCATTGTCTGTACTAGAACAAGGTTGCTAAGGCCTCGAACTCTTTACTTGTATCCATCAGGTGAATACCCTCCCTTCCATCTTTCAAAATCACTCTGAAAGACTTCCTATCTAAAATCTGTCTTTGTTCTCGCTCAAAACAGGATAAACTATATCCCTAAATGTGAAAAAGTACCTTTTCATTCCTTATAACTCCTTATTCTGACTTATTCACTTACTTCCTTACTTCTATCAAATTCTCTTCCCTGACTTACTTTCTTTCATAGCATAAGCCTGTTTTTCCCTCACTTTATATTGCAGTTCCTGTTTGTATTAGACAAACTTACCTTTAATTTCTATACAAACTATCTAACATTTCTCTAAATGTTAAATGATTGAGTATAACTTGCAGTGATTCTTAACCATTGTTTTTATATTATGTCAAGTTTATTATAATTACTTAAACTGCAGATGTTTTTGTTTAATTTTTGAAGATTGAAAAATAATTTTTCTTAAAATGTCTTGTAATAATTTGGAGCTTTTTTCCTGGGCCTCCACTGAAAATGGGCTTCTATCCAGTCGGATTTTCCCGATAATGAAATGTCAATAAATAAATGCTAGGGGAATGATTCACAGCATCTCACTATTGTCAGCATATTCTGAGTGCATCACTAAGTGAGAATGGTGTACTGATGTACTATGGAATTAATAAGCAATAATTCATGACTGTGTGTGGATATATCAGGATTTGCCCATGGATGGTGTGGTCTGATTATGAGGGTGAAGTCATGGATTACTGCTATTACAGAGTGACATTACTTAAGAAAGAAATTGCTTACCCTTCTTAAATAATATCTTTGTATAACAGAGCTGTAGTGTTTCTCCTCATTCTTCCTTGTTTACTGATGTACTCTGCATGTGTATGGGATTTATGTTCCCACGTTTGCATGGTACATCAGTGCAGGGCAGGAGAAACAACAGAGAATAGATAATTTACATTGCTGCTTTTTTCTATGTTTTTCTGCCAAGACTTTGTGAGGTGCAGTGCAGAAATACAAGGAAAACCAGGTACATTTTTGATTCTTTAATTTTGCAGAACTTAACCTGATTTTTCTCGTATTTTGCTTTGTCCCTCAGCATATACCAATAGAAAGTCTGAGTGCTCAATGGCACTTCAGTAGACAGACTTTTTTCTGTTTCTTTATGCAAGATTTACAAGGGTGTTGGGCTGCCCAATCTGTGTGCTCGCTTTTGAATAGAAATGAGCAGTCATTGTATAATTCCATTTTTTCGGAATCGTCTATGACCCAAGCATTTTCAGACCCCCCCCCCCACCTCCCTGCCTGGCACTGAGAGTCTGATATCTGGTGTGGTTTTATGTTTACTTTCTTACTAACAATGGTTTATATATTGTACTGAATTAAACTGGTTGTATAAGGCAAATCTAAAATATGTCGTTATTCTCGAATTTAAATTATTTTACTTCTTTTTACTGAGACATTGATAGTGTGCCTCCTATTTTTACTTCAGTACATGCTGTGGGAACCTTAAGCTCTCTTGCAAATGTACTGATTACAGAAATTTCATTTTCTGTCCAATATTTCAGAAATTTATGTGGTACATCTGCTGTAACTTTTCTACAATTACTTCACCTTAATATTCAATTTTCTGTAAAATTTCAAAAGGTCCTTGCTACACTGCAAACTTGTTTTCGTCAGTGAGTACTCACATTAGTACTTTTATCTCCTGGTTTGAATTCTTTGAGACAATGTTATTTCTTATATGCCCTCTGTTGTGTTTCCTTAAGTTCTCTTAATATAAGCATTATAGATTTTAACCTGTAATCAGAATTTCAAAGCAATGTTTTTCTCCTCCCATGTTTCTTGTACTATAGCAAGTCTTATGGGTGCCCTCCATATACCAAGGCAAATTACATGAATCTAGTTGGGGCATAGGGTACTTTCTTACAACAAAGAAAAATGTGGTAGCAGTTGGTCCCAGTTTCTCCCATGTAGCTGTACAGCTTTCTATAATGTAGATACTGAAAATGGTTTGTTTGAACACCTACAATGCTATGGTATAGATGATACCTAAAGTTTGTTATGAAGAGATGGTTCTGCATTTGGGGAAATTGTTCCTTTTTGTTGGATCAAGCTTAATTTTTGAAGATGTATGTAGTTATATGTGTTTTTTTCTAAGTTAATAGGGGATGGTGGTGTTCTGAAAATGTATTAGTTTTTGTTTGTGGATTTTCATTAAATCAAAAAGTCTTGAAAATGTGACATGTGACATAGGTTCAAAAAGAGATAAGAAACAAGTGTATAAAAAATCAGCCTGCCAAACATTACTATGTGCATGTAAGACAAATGTTGGAACTACACATTCAAAAACAACTGTCATGCATAACAGGTGGGAACAATAGCTTTTTATCATAATGGCTACACTATCCACATTATCTTGGAATGTAAATGGGATTAAAGGTATAGACAAAAAGGAAAGAGTACTAAATAATATTAAAATGCAGAGTATAAATAGTAATGTTGTAGGAGACACATTTGGAAAGAAATGAACTTGTGAATTTGAGAAAGAAGGATTTCAGGATGTATATTCAGCAGAATATAGGAGACAAATGAAAATGGGAGTAAACTGTCTTTCGGCTTTTCCCGGTTAGGGGTCAACAGCAGAACTCCGGTCCACTAATGATTGGCAGTAGATTTTTACATGCTGGCTTGCCGGGCCTAACGCACAACCTTCAGCGAAGGAACGCCCATTCACGCATGTCGACACAGAAGACGCTCTAACTGAGAATCGAACGTGCAACGTCTAACTGTGAGGTGACAACGCAATGGGAGTAATTATATTAATTCTTACAGGGGTTCCAGTAGTGATAGAAGAGGGGAAAAAAGACAATAATGGTAGACTTGTTATAGTAAGGGGCTATTGGGAAAGGATGAGGATTAGGCTGGCAGGTATTTGAATTCCACCAAAAACTGCTATTATGGAGCTTAAGAACATTTTGGGAGAAATAATCAACTTTCAGCAGGGACTATTTTTTATATATATATATATATATATATATATATATATATATATATATATATATATGGAGACAGGAACTTGATTTGCAATAGTGAGTACGTATCAGGAGGGCATAGAAGGGAAAATCTAAAAAAGAGGGTAGATTTCTGAAGAAATTTATGAAAGTATTTGTTATGGAAGCTGCAAATCCAGTAGTTTGAACATGGGCAGAATTTATATATTATTCCCCCAAGATGCAATAACTGGGCTAAATTGAATAGAAATTATATTTCACAGAAACATTTGCATTTAATTGAAAGTTTTGATACACATCCAATAACTGTTTCAGATCATGTACCAATAAAAACTAATACAGTGTAATGAAGTAAAAAATTTGACCCTGGTGCTTTACCTCTTACTTGTTAAAAAGAAAGGAACAGGTAATGAAAAGTAGTTGAGAGTCATTAGGGAAGGCAGAAATTTCTTTGTAACTAACATGTTTTGAGTGGGATAAAATGAAAATGGAGTTTAAAAATAGGGTGGAAATTAAAGAGAAAGAGATATGGTTAAGAAGTAATAGGAATTACTTACAGAGGCTTCCAAAGTTTTTAAAATATTGCAGAAAATAAGAGAAATCACAGAGAACAAGAAGTGGTCCAAATGCAGAGTGATAAAGAGAAAATAAGGGGGAGTATCTGGATTATAAGCATGATTTTAAAAAGATATCTCTTAAGCAACCATTTTTTGATAATAACTCCAGACCACAACTTAGGCAATGGAAATACAATGGGTTGTTCCCAAACTTAGGGAGCCTATAACAAGAAAAATAACCAGAAATTATGTAGGTGTATTAAAGGTATTTTTGAAAATGTTATGATATTTTGTATAAAACAGAGAAACATGGAAATCAAGAAAGAGTGCAAAATGGAAATATTTATACAAGGCGTAATTATGCCAAGGTTAGATGTAAATGAGGCTCAACAACTAACAAATATGATAAGATGAGATGAAATAAAAATGTATATGTATAATCAATCTTCTAGAAAGTCTCCAAGAAGAGATTGTATTCTTTTGGAAGTTAGGAGGGAAGAAAGTGATAAAGATCTAGAAGCTTTTAACAGTATTTTAAAGGATGGGAAGCAGCAAATTCTTGGAGGAAAGCCGTGGTGGCTGTATTACCTGAAGACAGTAAAGACTCATCAGAACCAGCTTTATATAGATCCATTTCAACTATGATTATAAAGTGTTTATGTCCATACTAGCTAAAGAAATGGCAAAGGTGTTGCTAAAATTGACATATATGGATCAATGTGGTTTTGTGGAAGGCATGCAAACATTTGATAGCATTAATAGAACAATGATGATGATTCAAGAGGAAGCAGAATGTAAGAAAATACAACTGTGGTTGGTGGGTCTTGATGCAGAGAAGGCATTCAGCAGAGTAAGCTGGCTTTTATGAGTAGGCCGACAGAAGCATTTGCATGCCCTGATATAGTAATAAAGTTAATTAGGAGGATATGTAAAAGATCAGAGGCAAGAATTAAAGTGGAAGGGCTCCTCTCTGCTAAGTTTTGTTGAAACAGAGGAACCAAGCAGAGGTGTCATCTTTTCCTTTTGTTAATTGCTTTTTATTTAGAACCACTGGCAAAGAAAATAAGAGATTCAGAAATGCAAGTATGTAATTGGTATGGTAATCAAAAAAAGTTGACTTTATTTGCACAGGATATTATTTTGTACCTGAAAAATCCAGAAAAGGACATCTCAGTGTTGTCGGACATTTCAAGATGGTTCTGAGTCTTTTCAAGATGTAAAATTAATGAAGATAAAACAAAAGCTATAGCCATAAATTATGTCCCCTCACACACATTGTTTCAGTAATACCAATATATATGGGGATACAATAAGATGAAGTATTTAGGAATATGCATTGAAAAGGCTTCTGCTATGACAGCTAAGGATATGTGGGAAGAGACCAAACAAAAGATAATACAAAAACTAAAAAAAAAATGGAAGCTATTTTTTTAAACAAGAAACCTCTTTTAAGTTATCACATATGACACTGGCAATCATACATTTATAAAAATAAAAACAAACCATAATGACTTAATTTTATTTTCAAACACTATACATCACTTATAATCTATCCAGTCATTGTCAGCCAAACATTACCTAGCTCATTCAAATCCTGCCTTATTTTACACATCCTTCCTCTTCTGCATGCATTGTTTCCACAATTCTCATTTTCTCCTATGTAATTTGCTTCTACCCTTTTCTAAAGATCCTAGTTCCAGTTGTTTTAGTTCTGTTACTATATTCACAACTTCTAGTAAAGTTGGTTTAGACTTTGATTTCCATTTTCTAGTAACTGTGTTTCTGGCAGCTACCATAATTAAACTCAACAAGACCTTACTATATCTACGAAATTCTGATTCTGAAGAAAATAGCTCAAAAAAATTCCTTAGTTACACTAATTTACTTACCCAGTATCTCTGATAGAGCAGTCTTCAGGGAATTTTTAACGTCTAGGAAAACACACACACACACATACTGTTTTACAGTGTTTTTAGGTTGGTCGATGTATTCTGCATTGTTTCTTGTGGTAAATCACATTTTATACGCTTAAATGTAACACTATCTCTAAAATTTTAAATGTTGTGCAAGATTTTTAAATAAAAAGAGGTTTTATATGCAAGTCAAATGGTTTTGAAGAAGTCCAAAGTTGAATGGATGAACTTGCTTGATCTTTTTATGTAGTTGGCATCCTTTTATGCTTGGAATTTATAAAGTTTCCATTTTTATGTGGCACCTGGAATCTGCATTTGTATTTACTTCATGAAAAACTAACAGTCTACAGTGCATTGAGGGTTGGATGACTGTTCACTATATGATCCTTTTTTTGTTTTACAATTTTTAAAGTCTGCCAGCTCATTACACTCCCAGAATATATGTTCACAGTTACCTCTTTCTTTCCAATCATACGTCCAACATTTGCTGTCTACTTGAAGAAAAATTCTTTGGCGTCTACTTGGAGTATAAAAATACCTATGTAAACACTTCCAAGCAAGGATCCTAAATCTTCTAGACTTTGTTTCACATTTGGGAGACATACATATATCCCCCATTGTTTCTTTGTGCATTGCGTATCCAGTCTCTCTTCCCATTCCTTTCTAACCTCCTCTGATTGATTCTTATAGTTATCATGCGATATGTTATATGCTGTACTAATTATTCCTTTTTTAACAGCAAATTCTGTTCTACATTCTACTAAAAACTCTACCAGTGCTGGTTTTTCACCTATGATCCCCCTATTTATTTCTCTTTGCCTATACTCTGATATCAGTCCTTGATAGGGAAGGCAATCTCTAGCCTGCAGTCCAAATACATTCTTGACCTCTTCCCATTCTATTACCTTTCCTTCTCTAATTATTTTCTCCCAATACTTTTGTTCTTTTATCAGTTTTCTCCAATAAATTCCAGCCCCCTCTTGGCTATCATCTATATCCCTAATTGCAGTCATCCCTATCGGCAGAATCTCCT